>NC_091562.1:11545483-11547983 GCF_042767895.1 Penaeus vannamei
CTTCTATTCTTATATTCTTCAAATATTTTTCATTCACTTTTAAAAGGCTGTAATTTTGTACTTGAGTCATCTTCTTCACCCTTGGAAGATTCTTATTTCAGTCTTAACATATACATATTTTTTCGTGTTTAACTTGCTGCTTCTTCCATCCTTGAACTAATTCTTTTGTGAACTTTAATTAATCTTTCTCTGTCCCGTAAATATTTCAAGTTTCACTTTTTAATGTTCATTCTTTCACTTTTTAAATCCCCTTTCTTTCAGTCGCAAACTATTCTCGTTTCACCGTTAACTCTCTTCACGTTTTATTTTCTATCCTCTATTAGACTCATTTTACTCTTCATTCCTCTTGCGCTCACTATACTCCTTTCACTAATTTTTTTCGCTCTTTCTCTCTTTCTTTATTTCTCTCCTTTTATGTCTCACTTTACTCCTATCAGAATTTATTCTCCTTTCTTGAAATTTCTTCAATTCATTCTTCATTCTCCTTTCTCTTACTTTACTCCTTTCATCTCTTTTATATTCCTTTCTGCCGCTTTCTTCCTTTCACTCTTTTAATTCTCCTTCCTCCCTCATCACTGTCCCTGCTCCTCTTCTCCCTTTATCGAATCATCCTTTCTTCCCATCTGCCTTCCTTTACCGACGTTCTTTTCATCATACTTATTCGTCTTTTGAATTTCCTTATTACAGCTTTTACCTCCGCTTCACTTGACCAATAACTGCCTGACCTTTCATGACCCCCAGACGTCCACTGACCTGACCCCGGTACTACCTCTTACGCTGCGCCCCGTCTGTTACCACGGCGCGCTGGCCACACCTCTTGGCGTGCTTGCGAAAGAGACAGGAGAAAGGGAGAGGCAGAAGGAAAGGAAGGGAAGAAGAATGAATGAAGGAAGGAGGGGTGGAGGAAAGGTGGGTAGGTAGGTGGAATGGAGGGAGGAAGAGGGTGTGAAGAGGAGAGAGGGAAGGAGTGGGAGAGAGATAAGGAGAGGGAGAGGGAAAAGGAGAGGGAGAGGGAAAAGGAGAGGGAGAGGGAGGGAGGGGGAGGGGGGAGAGGGAGAGGAGAGGGAGAGGGAGGGGGAGGGAGGGGGAGAGGGGAGAGGAGAGGAGAGAGGGAGGAGGGAGGGAGGGAGAGGGAGAGGGAGAGGGGGAGGGAGGGAGGGAGAGAGAGAGAGAGAGAGAGAGAGAGAGAGAGAGAGAGAGAGAGAGAGAGAGAGAGAGAGAGAGAGAGAGAGAGGTGGGTAAACAAATAGATAGATAGGTAGATATAGATACATAGGCAGAGAGAAAGAGAGAGAGGGGGAGAGGGAGAGGGAGAGAGGCAGAGGGAAAGGGAAAGGGAAAGGGATAGGGATAGGGAGAGAGAGAGAGAGAGAGAGAGAGAGAGAGAGAGAGAGAGAGAGAGAGAGAGAGAGAGAGAGAGAGAGAGAGAGAGAGAGAGAGAGAGAGAGAGAGAGAGAGAGAGAGAGAGAGAGAGAGAGAGAGAGAGAGAGAGAGAGAGAGAGAGAGAGAGAGAGAGAGAGAGAGAGAGAGAGAGAGAGTGGGAAGAGAGGGAGAGAGAGAGAGAGAGAGAGAGAGAGAGAGAGAGAGAGAGAGAGGGAGGGAGAGAGAGGGAGAGAGAGAGAGAGAGAGGGAGAGGAGAGGAGAGGGAGAGGGAGAGGGAGAGGGAGAGGGAGAGGAGAGGGAGAGAGAGAGGGAGAGAGAGAGAGAGAGAGAGAGAGAGAGAGAGAGAGAGAGAGAGAGAGAGAGAGAGAGAGAGAGAGAGAGAGAGAGAGAGAGAGAGAGAGAGAGAGTTAGATGGGTAAACAAATGGATAGGTCGATATAGATACATAGGCAGAGAGAGAGAGAGAGAGAGAGAGAGAGAGAGAGAGAGAGAGAGAGAGAGAGAGAGAGAGAGAGAGAGAGAGAGAGAGAGAGAGCGAGAGAGAGGTGGATAAACAAATAGAAAGATAGGTAGATAGATACAAGACAAGAAGACAGAAAAACAGACATACATAATAAACATATAGCTAGCGAGAAAGAGAGAGTATGAGAGACGTACAGGGACAAAGTCATAGACAAAAAGATTCGCCAAGAAAAAAAATATGTCTAAGGTCGAACTGATGATACAAGCTTTCGAAATAGCTGAGCGAAGAATCAATTTAGAATTGTTGGGAAAGAAAAGAGTAGTTGATGCAGTTTAGAAAGATTGGTTACTCATGACCGCAATTACTCTGGAAAAATGATATAAATCAAGTCTCCCAAAGAACATTTTTGATCTTTAAAAAGGAAAATCAAAAGCACTGCAGGCATACGTGCATATTAATAAACACGCGCGTACGTACATACACACACACACACAAATACACACGCACACACAAAAGTACAAACACACACACACACAGACATATGTAAAAGACCACGTACCCCCCCCCCCCACACACATACGCACACATACACACACACACGCACACATACACACACACCGCCGAGTTCACCTGCAGCAGCAGCTGTACTCTGAA
>NC_091562.1:11567983-11577983 GCF_042767895.1 Penaeus vannamei
TTCTAGGGCGGACTTCGACAAAAAATGGGTGAAAGAAGAAAAGAAGGGAAAAAATGCACTTTAACTACATTAAATGATAAATGCTATAAATGTCAACCAAATGACCTCATAAAGAAAACTTAAGCTGCAGGGAACACTCATCTAAAAGGAGAACATTATAAAAAATTATCACTTTTCTATTTTTCCGCCACTTTTCCAGAAGAAAGTCGAAGTAAATCTAATATGAATTTAAAATCAGTACACATAATCAACACCGGTAAAATAAAGCCGACATACAACGAACGCGTTTAATTAACTCGTGTATAATAAATTCACGCAGAGTGAGCCCATGCATAACGAGCGACAAATCTTACTGGCTTTGAAGACTCCAAAGAGAATCTTTTAACCCATCCTTCGTCATCTCTTCCGCCCCTTCCACCCTCCCCACGCCCCCTCCTTCCCCGACCTAGGCTGCCTCCCCTACCCCAAACCCCTTCTCCCCCCCTCCCTCACCCTACATCCCCTCCCCCACCCAATATCCCCCCTCCCTCTTACCCTCAGGCAAGAGGCTATCGAGATAAAGAGGGCGAAGAGGCTGCGAGACGGAAGAGGACGTGACACCGTGAAATACATCTAACTGTCACTAACAAATGACAAACAATTACTAACAACTACCCGGAGGCATCTTGGTAAGGCTTTGTTGACGGTCTCTAACAAGGCTGCGAACGGCTCACTTTACTTTGTAATAGATTAATGATTCTATTTTCTTTCTCTCTCTACTTTTTAATGGTTGGTTTATTTTTTTCTTCCTTGTTTGTCCGTTATTACTACTGTTACTATTATTCTTGGCTCCTGTTCCTGTTCTCATGCAATTATTTACATATCTGCATGTATATCTTTTTCCCCATCTTTTTGCGTAACCAACACCCTGTTTATTTATTATTATCTATCTATCTGCCAGACTGCCCTCTCTCTCTCTCTCTCTCTCTCTCTCTCTCTCTCTCTCTCTCTCTCTCTCTCTCTCTCTCTCTCTAACTCGCTCTCTCTCTCTCTTTAACTCGCTCTGTCTCTGTCTCTGTCTCTGTCTCTGTCTCTGTCTCTGTCTCTGTCTCTGTCTCTGTCTCTGTCTCTGTCTCTGTCTCTGTCTCTGTCTCTGTCTCTGTCTCTGTCTCTGTCTCTGTCTCTGTCTCTGTCTCTGTCTCTGTCTCTGTCTCTGTCTCTGTCTCTGTCTCTGTCTCTGTCTCTGTCTCTGTCTCTGTCTCTGTCTCTCTCGTCCCGCCATATATATATACACATGTATACATATATACATACACATAAACATAAACATACACACACACACACACACACACACTATATATATATATATATATATATATATATATATATATATATATATAAATATATATATATATATATATATATATATATATATATATATATATATATATATATATATATAGTGTGTGTGTGTGTGTGTATGCATATATATTACAGTGCACACCTCGCTTTCTCTTTCCTTCCCTCTTTCTTTGACAGCTCTCCTCAACAAGCCCTCTTTCTCCCCCACCTTTCTCGCTCACGAAGAGTCCGAACGAATGCCCTTAAGGTGCCTACATAATTCAGGCGTCTTTAGCAACTGTAAATAGTCACACATTACCCTGACGCTGAACGAATAAAAAATATATATATTCTCCGTAGCTTCGCAATAAATAGAGGCGGCTGTGGCACGGCTCACTGCATGCAAATTGGGAAAATAACAAATGCAGCGCAAGAGAGCGAGAGAAGAGTTATTTAAGGCTTACTTGAACTTCCCCCTTCGGACACATCACTATATACGTAAATAGACACGAGGAAAAAGGAGAAAAATGAAGGAAGATGTAAGGGGAGGGATGGAGGAGGAGATGAAGGGAAGGAGGGATAACAGAGGAGAGGAGAGACGGGGAGCCATTGAGAGGGAAAAGAAAAGGGGGAGGAAGAGGCAAAAAGACAGAAGAGGAGAGGAGAGAAAAGAAGACGAGAGCGGGTGGATAGGAGGAGAAGGAAAAGGACAGAAGGCATAAGAGAAGACAAGAGAGGGAAACAGAAGGGGAATGAAGAGTCAAGAAGACAGAAGAGGAGGGGAGAGCACAGCAAAGGATATAAGACAAAAGCAGAGAATAGAGAAGGAAGAGATAAAGAAAGCAAAAAGGAAGAGGTGACAAGAAGTAAAAGAGAAGAAAAGAGTAAGAAGGTCAAATGAGAATAAAGAAATAAAAGAAGGGAAACAAGACGAGAAGAGAAGACAAGAAAGGGGGGGGGGAGAAAAAACTAAGGAAATATTAGAATAGAAGCAACGAAATTAGACAAGACGATAAAGGAGAAAAAAAGGAAAAGAAAACAAAAACGAAAAGAGAAAAGAGAGAAAGGAGACGAGAGAAACCATTAAACCTTAATATACCTCAGAGTCGCACCACAAAAAATACACAGCAAATATCAGATTTGTGGCGCTAGTATGACAGGGGTTAGTGTGGAATCTTATCCCAGTATGTTGAACCAGTATGACAGATGGACTAATCGGGATTTTTTGAAGTTTTGAACAATGAAGACGGGACGCGATAATGATACGTTGATGAATAGTCCTCACATTTTCGGCAAAAGACAAACAAACAAACAAATGCGTAAAAACAACAACAGCAAAAAACGATGAAACTGCAGCTACGAATACATAAATAAAGAATAAAATTAACATGAATATAAATACCCTTCCAGAAAATTATAATACCTAACCACAAGCGAGGACTTAACAATAAACAAACGATATAAAACGCAGTAATCGACCATAAAAGATATAATAAGTGGCTAATGGACATAATTAGCAGCTTGAGAAAACAGCCAATGGAGAAGCCGCTAAAAAGGTCCTGCTACTGACGGTGTCCAGTTATCGGGGTCGGGGTCGTCTCCTCCTCCTTATCATAGTTTCTTTTTGCTCTTTTTCGTCTTCTCTTTTATTCGCCTTCCTTTTTTGTCTTTTGTTTTTCATTTTTATTTTTTTGGTTTATCTTGGTTTTGGTTTATTTCCTTCTTCCTCGTCGTCTTTTCTCTACAATTTTATTCTTCTTCCTCTATGTATCATTTTAGCAATTGCATTTTCTCCATCTTCCCTTTGCTTTCGTTCCTTAATTCTGGTCTTCCTTTCCTCCTCCTTTTTCTCACAATGCTCCTCCTCCTCTTCTTCATCCCTCTCCTCCCCTCTTCCCCTTTTTGCTCCTCCTTTTTCTCTTCTTCATTCCCCTCTTCACCCATTTCCCCTTCTGCTCCTCCTTTCCTCCTTTTACCCCCCACCTCTTCTTTCTGCTTCTTCTCATCCCCTTTCCCCTTCACGCCCTTCTCTACCACCACCTCCTCCTTCCGTCCTCCCCTCCTTCTCTTCCCTACTCCGCCACTTCCTCCTCTTCCACCATCTCCTCCTCCTCCTCTTCCACCATCTCCTCCTCCTCCTCCTCTTCCACCATCTCCTCCTCCTCCTCCTCTTCCACCATCTCCTCCTCCACCTCTTCCACCATCTCCTCTTTCTCTTCCTCCACCATCTCCTCTTCCACTTCTACCATTTCCTCCTCCTCCTCTTCCACCAAATCCTCCTGCTCTTCTTCCACCATTTCCTCCTCCTCCTCTTCCACCAACTCCTCCTGCTCTTCTTCCACCATCTCCTCCTCCTCTTCCACCATCTCCTCATCTTTCTCCTCCTTTTCTTCTCCTTCCTCCTCTCCCTTTTGTTTATTCCTCCGAGACATCTGAGTATGCAAATGACCAGGATAGTCTGTGCCCTTAACAAATACTTAGCAATCCACAGCGGCCCTTAAAAAAGACCAAAACCCATAGATAAATAACCCTTAGGAATGCCAGCAGGACAGAACTTCATCCCTTGAGGGTTGGCGCTGGCTGCAGATAAAAGCCTTAATGATATCTTAACAAATAGCAAAAAAGAGAACGAAATTACGGGGCATTTAGATTATATATATTGCTCTCCTCTCCCCCTCACCTCTCCCCAACCTCTCCTCCACTTGCTGCTCCCTAACCCCTCCCTCTTTCTCCTCCTAGCTCCTCCCGACCCACTATCTCTCTTTCTCCTCCCCAGCCCCTCTCAAATATTTTCTTAGTATTTATTCTCATTCCCTCCTCTCCAGTCGCCTTCCAACCTCCCCCCCCCTACTCCTTAATCTCCCTCTCTTTCTCCTTCCAAACTCTCCCTACACGCCAATCACCCTCAGTTTCTCCTTCTAATCCCACACTACTTCCTAATCTCCCTCCCTCTTTCTCCTAATCCCTCCCTACCGCCTAAGCGTACTCTCTTTCTCCTTCCAATCCAACACTACTCCCTAGTCTCTCTCCCTATTTCCCATTCTAATCCCTCCATACTCCCTAATCCCTCTCCCTCAACTCTCCTCCCTCCCTCCCTCCTCCTCCTCCTCTTCCTCCTCCACCCTAACCACGATATCAAGATAAACGCCCCAATTCCCTGACGCATAAACAAGCAGCAGCATGGTCGACGATCCCATTGGTACTCCATGATAAAATGACACTTAACCGCGTCGGCATCTTGGAGATAAGCGATGATGTGTGACTGACAGATTAGTTTCATCAGAGCTTATGATTATGATAATGATAATGTCCGCTGGGAGATCTTGTATGTTTTTCTCCCTCTTTTTCAAATACCAAGAGTGATAATAATCGACGATTTACGGGGCTGTGCAGGATATAGATTGAAATTCCACATCATATCATTTTACTGGGTTGATATTGCAACAATAGCGCTCATAGAGCAAGGCGTGTTTGTGTACGCGTGTATTCCTCATGTAACGAAAACAATTTGTATCACTAAGAAAACACATTTGTTATTTTTTTTTTTTAAACAGCAAGTAAAGAAAGACTGTGTTTACTCTATACGTTACTTGATTCTAATCTTACAAGCATTCCTTTTGAAATACTTGAATTATAGCGCTATTCTACGAAACCTTTAAAAACATTTTATATCTTTCCTATAATTTAATTTCCTAGCCTCTTAACTAACGATTATTTGTTTTGATAGTGATAAGAATAATGACATTATTGAATCAGAATCTGCCATTATCTTTTTGATTGAATTATCACCATAACTAGAACGTCACAGGAGCTAAATTTAAAGTTTATGACTCCACAAGCTGTCAGTAATCAATTAAACTTGACAATTTATAGTCTTAAAAAAATCAATGATCTACAAAACAAGCGCTGTGCGGAACCGAAAAAAATATAATTTTTTTTTTTAATTTCTTTACAAGAAAATCCTCTTTGGACGCCACATAGGATGAACAAAACGACACCTCTCCTATCTCTGGCTCTCTGCTTTCGCCTTCTCAGCACTTCATCAACAAGTGCCTCCAGACAAGCAACAGGTCACCCGCACAGAACCCACCCATTCGGCCACCGCGGAACCCGGCGAGAACCAACGCTTGATGAGAACCACCTTTATAACCCATTCAAAGAACCTTCGGGAGTGTGGCAGAACCAGCCGAAATAATTTGAGTGTGATAACTATACCTTAAACACTTTCAAAGATTAGGTGAAGAAGGGCATAAGGGGATTGTGAAATTAGGGAGTGGTTAAGGGCGCTGGTTCTCCGCTAATCTTTGATATTAGAGTAAGACTGTGCTTTCTAGAAGAGAGAGAGAAGGGTTAAGGGTCTATATTCTTTTCTTCAAGAACAGAGGCAGAATATCCCTTCCCCTTTCCCCACCCTCCCCCTCCTCCGCTCCCAACCCACTTCCAGTAAGCGCAATCTCACTCTAAAGGCTAAAAATAGAGACTCCCCCCTCCCCTCCCACACCCCAGGCATACCCCTCCCCACAACCCAAAAAACCTACACGAATTCCTACAAACCAACCCCCTCACCCCCACCCCACCCCACCCCCTCCACCCCCAGCTGGGACGTAAGCACAAGGTTCTTTTCTCTCCGGCTGACAGGTTCATGCGCTCATAACAGCGCCTCGGACACGCTGCATGAACCTTTGAGATAGCTTCTTATGGCGCCACGAATGCGGGTTATGCGCTTATCGATTCCGATCCTCCTTTCGACTCGGGCCATCATCTTTTGCTTGTTTGGCGATCGGCTGATGGTGTGGGGCTGTTCGTGGTTGTTTGGCTGTTTGTTTGTTTGTGTATTCGTGTGTGTGTGTGTGTGTGTGTGTGTGTGTGTGTGTGTGTGTGTGTGTGTGTGTGTGTGTGTGTGTGTGTGTGTGTGTGTGTGTGTGTGTGTGTGTGTGTGTGTGTGTGTGTGTGTGTGTCTTTCCCATTTCACCTTTTTCTCCTTTCTCTCCATTTGTCTGCCTTTGCCTGCACTTGCTTCCCTCATTATTTCACTCGGCATGTTCTTCCCATTTCTCTGACGTCTTTGATCAACTCCCATTAATTTATCTGAAGCAAAACCGAAAAGAATGCTGGCTGCACGATGAATCACCTGACGCGAAAGGAGGAAAATAAAATGTGAAGTTTAAACATCCATTTACTTTTTTTCTCTAGATAAACAGATGTCTTTCTCGGGTTGATCTTGAGTGATGATAATAACGAGTGAGATCGGAAAATAATATTCTCATCACAGTCATAATTACCGCCGTGTCTACAATCAAGAAGTTATCATCATCATTACCAATTTCAATTTCTTTTCACATTTCTCTAAATACGTTATCAAACAGAAAAAATACCTTCTCCCTTTCCCAGGCGTAATGCAATCAATAATAAATGCAATCAATAATGATTGCAATCACCACGTGGCTATTACAAGATAAATAAGAGATGCAACTCGAACCAATCGTCAGACATTGATCAGGACTTCGAGACATAAATCCATCAGCTGGAGGAGAGGGACGTCGTCTTGAACGAGTCTTGGAGGTCGTTCGTTTCGGAATGTGTTTTTTTCGTTTTTAGAAAGAGAAAATATTATGTGGTGTTTCATGTTTTCTGGTGTTATTTTTTAGAGTTTATGTTGATGATGATGATCATAATGATAATAATGATAAGAAGATAAGAAAACGAAAAAAACAAAAGCGAAAAAGAAAAATAAACATAAAAAACTAAAGAATAAAAACAAGAATATAAATAAAAAGAAGAATAAAGAGACAAAAATAAAAAAAGCAGAAAAAAGACAGACTACGAGAATAAGAAGTGGAATCAGGAGTCCCCGAGTCGGTCCAAGAAGGTGTTATAAATTTCAAAATTCCCAGTCATGTCTCCCTCTGACTCGGGGACGAGAATGAACCAAGATGAATTAGGGATTCACAGTGCAGATAAATTATAGATCATATATTTCGGCTTTGTCTCCTTTCTGACACTGATGGATTGACTCTCCGCGTCCGCTCTGGTGAACCACTAAAAATATCCTTAGCACATTTTATATCCTGTGGGCCCCATGCGAGCCGCGCCTCGCCCGCCGTGCGTGCTGCCTCCGCTTCTTTGTGCTCGACTTCTAGTACGGTTTGGTTTTGTTGGTCGTGATAAATGCTGGTTTCTGTGCTCATCACAGCCCACTGAAACGTCTCCGATAATAGGAGGTATGCAAGAGTTTGCATATACATACATAAATATATTTGTATATGTATATGTATACGAATATGTGTGTGTGTGCGTGTGTATTGAAATACACACACACACACACACACACACACACACACACACACACACACACACACACACACACACACACACACACACACACACACACACACACACATATCTTTCTCTCTCATTCTCTCTCTCTCTCTCTCTCTCTCTCTCTCTCTCTCTCTCTCTCTCTCTCTCTCTCTCTCTCTCTCTCTCTCTCTCTCTCTCTCTCTCTCTCTCTCTCTCCTCATCCTTCCACATCGCCCCGCCTTTCTTACAAACTATAAAGTTAGCTTCAGTATTTTTAGTATATTCGAGCGGGTGCGTGCGTGCGTGTATATATTTGTGTGAATGAAAGTACGTACACTTACATGCATGCATATGCATGAATGTATGCTTGCCTATATGTATGTATGTATGTATAAATGTGTGTATGTTTGCATGTATGTGTATATGATTAAACATGTATTATTTACATTTATAATGGCGTAGGAAATAGCCTTCCTCTGCCTTCCTCCCGCGGACAGATATCACAGCCTCCCTCTCTCACCGCCGCCCTGACCGTGGTTCCCCCTTCGCTGCCACCATCACCATATCCCTTTATTTCTCTCATCCCCTTCGCTGCCACCATCACCATATCCCTTTATTTCTCTCATCCCCTTCGCTGCCACCATCACCATATCCCTTTATTTCTCTCATCCCCTTCGCTGCCACCATCACCATATCCCTTTATTTCTCTCATCCCCTTCGCTGCCACCATCACCATATCCCTTTATTTCTCTCATCCCCTTCGCTGCCACCATCACCATATCCCTTTATTTCTCTCATAACATTTGCTCATTGGTCACTATACCTTCGCTCCAGGATCATTTGTCCTCCCTACCATCCGTGAGTCGCCATAATCATTACGTCATTACTGTAACCATTCCTCTTATAGCTCTTGCTCCCTGTATATCCCAATTTGCCCCCAAGCAGTATCAGTATCATTGTTCTTATAGTTCTTGCACCCATTACGTTATCATATGCCTATGTCACCATTACTACCATTGCCTTTTTAATTCGCATCGCTATTCACCACCATTGTCAACCCTTCTCATCGTCACATCACCACCGTATCACCAATACACTCCCATCATGTCATACATTAATTTTACCATCACATCAACATCACTTCACCACCACCCTACTATTATATCTTCATCATATCACCTGTGCATCATCACCACAACATGCCCATCACACCACCACTACACCCCATCACACCACCATTACACCCCATCACACCACCACTACACCCCATCACACCACCACTACACCCCAACACACTACCACAACACCCCCATCCCACCGCCACTGCACCCCATCCCACCCCCATTACAGCCCCATCACATCACACACCCCTTCACCATCGGAGCGAAGGCATCCCCCTCGCTCTCTTTGTTTGGCCCTTGACATAATTGATGAGCGGCGACCCACTGCAGGCATTCGCGTTGTGTCGTGTGTTTGTCAAGAACTGTTAATGGTGTTTCGTCTTCTTCCCCATGACAGATAATGGAACGTGACAGATGGTTGCAAGGGATGGAGGGCAGGGGTGGGGAGGGGATAAGGGGGGATGATGGGAATGAGATGGGGAGGGGTAGATATAGGGGTTGGGGAAGGTGGGGGAGAGGGATGAATGGAATAGGATGGGGGGAAGGAGATGTAGAGGTGGGTTTAAGCTGCGAGGCAAGGGCGATGATGGGGAGGGGGGGGGTATGGGAAGGGGTACTTGTAGGGGTGAAGAAAGGTGGGGAGGGCGTGAAGAGGGGAGAGGAGGTTGGAGTGGCAAAGAATGTGTGGGGGTGCGAGCGAAGAGAGGGGTTGGGGCGGCTGGAAGGGAAAAGATGGAGAGGTTGGGAGGAAGAGGAATAAATGGAAGGGAGGAGGAGGCATGTGGGGGAGTTGAGAGAGTAAGAAGAGGAAGATGAAGGCGATCAGGATGAAGAGAAGAAGACGAGAAGGTTAAGTTGAATATAAAAAACATATAACAACAACGATGATGTGGAAAAACAGATACAATTAAATCAATGGGACCGCTCATCAACATAAAAAACGGAAGAACAACGCATAAACAAATAAACATATATATATAACTAAACAACAACAAACAAGCAGATAACTAAAACCTCAAACAAATAAAACAACACACCCAAACAAATCAAGAAACCTTTAAAAAAAACGAAAGGAAACACGTTATGGAAAGACCAAACGAGGAAATGCCACAGATTTCGGGAAAGAGCAACGTGCGAAGAACGGGAGAGGCGAACGAAGAAGGAAATGGAGGAATGTCACGACTCCGGAGAAATGACGAAATGACGGAGGGGCGAGGCGAGGGAAGAGTGACCGGGGGCAATAACAATTATTTTTTTTT
>NC_091562.1:11587983-11592983 GCF_042767895.1 Penaeus vannamei
GGGAAGGGAGGAGGAAGGGAGAGAGGGAGAGAGGGAGAGAGGAGAGAGAGAGGGAGAGAGGGAGAGAGAGAGAGAGAGAGAGAGAGAGAGAGAGAGAGAGAGAGAGAGAGAGAGAGAGAGAGAGAGAGAGAGAGAGAGAGAGAGAGAGAGAGAGAGAGACCTTCCACTGACCAAACAAAGATCCGTATCTGTAACATACAACCCCAACAGCGTGTGACAACGAACGAAAAAAAAGAGGGAAAGATAAAAAGAAAGAAAGAAAGAAAAAAAAACAGAAAAAAGAAGAAAAGAAATCCCAAACAATCATCATACCGTGGTTTCACACAAACAAAACAACAACCCCCCTACAAGCTGATTAACTTTACACGAGAAAATTGCCTTGTTTACTCCTCCGAACCACCTTCGCCCCTCCGTCTCTCATCAGTGTAACAGCGCCTTCTGCAGGATGTCCGTCAGAGTGGTCTTCCTCGTCGTTATTGTCCCGGTGAAGGTCCGTCGGGAAAGTAAATTGCTAAGTGATTTGGCTCCTTGCTGTTGCAGCTGCTCTGTGTCTCGTGCTGCAGCTGTGCCAGTACTACGTGGATTCAGCAGTCGAAACGGGTTGAGTGGGATGACTTTAGGGGGATGACTGCGTAGGTGTGATGACTGTTTGTGACTTGGCTAGATAGCGGGTACTGTATGTGCGGTTGCCATAGAACATGCGGTGACTACATAAGTGATGGTTATTTGAATTATTATTTCCGACTAAGCAACTAACACACACACACACACACACACACACACACACACACACACACACACACACACACTCACACTCACACACACACACACACACACACACACACACACACACACACACACACACACACACACACACACACACACACACACATATGGGAAATATTCATAATTATAATTACACTGTTGGTGATGATCATGATAATGAAAATTATAACAACAAAATCAAGAACAGAAACAATAATAGCAATAGTAATAACTAATGACAGTGATAAAGAGAATAGTAATGAAATAATAATAGTAACAGCAAGAACACCAATAAAAATAATAGTAATATAAATGACAGCAATAGTAATAATAGTAACAATACCAATACTACTTTTACTACTACTAACAATAATGACCATATCATTGCGAATCGCTCTCCAAAATGAGCGTCTTAACTACACAACGCAGCCTTGATTGCCTTAAAAGCGCCATGTTTTCGCAACAAATATGCCAAAACCAAAACAAAGCTAGAAGTAATCACAATAATTGCAATAACTCGTGTATCTGCCAGCGTAATGAACTCGTCCGCATGACAGCTACATAACACAAGTGTGGTGAGCGGAGTATAGTGTGACTCACCACACCGCAGGAGGAGTTAGAGGTTCGGATTACAGTTTCAGGTTTGGAATTTAATACTTCACACGATCAAACTTGCTTTGGCTAAGCATTCGCGATATCGATATTCACCGAGGAAGCAAGGTGGCTTTACCTCGGATCTGTGTGCGTATGTGTGAATGTGTGAACGCGTGGTCGTACACAGGCACCCACGCACACGCACACACACACGCGCGCACACACACACACGCGCGCACACACACACACACACACACACACACACACACACACACACACACACACACACACACACACACACACACATATTGTAAATCAGATGAAACTGATGAACTACAGTTTATTATGCAATATATTCCCAACAGTGAAGGCTACAGTGATCAAGATAACAAAGAAAAAAGGGACGACGAGAACAAAATAGTAATCAAGGAATACGCGAGTAGAGAAAGATAGAGAAGAAATGGAGATGAAGGGGGCAAGGAAAGGGACAAAGAATGAAAGAAAAATGTGAAAAATGAGACAAGGAAGAGAAATAAAGTGGAAGTAGCAGTTGTAGAAGAATGAAGGAGAAAAGTGCTAAATATACACAAGAAAAGAAAAACAGTACAGACGAGGTCGAAGCAGAAAGAAGAAAAATATTAAAATATTGACAGCCGCAATAAATAAAAGAAATACGGAGACGAAGAAAGAGTAAGAAGAAAAATATACGGCCACACGCGCAGAAAAGAAAAGAAAGCAAAGAAACACAAAGACGACGAAGAAAATCATTAAAATAGAAAGCCAAATGCATAGAAAAGAAAAGAAATACACGAAGAAGAAAGAGAAAGAAACGCGCAGAAAAAGAGAAGAAAAGAAAGGAAAACACACAGACGAAGAAAAAGATTAAAACGTACGACCACACGCGCAGAAAAAGAGAAGAAAAGAAAGGAAAACACGCAGACGAAGAAAAGGATTAAAATATACAGGCACACGCGCAGAGAAGAAAAACAGTACATTCATTAGGACCCGATAATACAAAGCCTAACAATCAACAGTTGTTCTCTGCCCACCACAGAGCCGGACAAGTGACCGCATGAGTGCATACGAGACCCGATTCTAACAATAGTTGCATTACGACAAACCGCCTTCTGGCCGGCATAAAACCATCCACTTAAAATATTTACATTAGAAACAGTTCCTTTCGCAGGGGTCACTCAAGCATATCGCAACGGGCCGACAAAAACCCGTTTCCTCGATCGCCTTGATGCGCCTTGTGGGAAATCTGCGGGCAAGGAGGAGGGTCGAATGTGTGCGCGTATGTCTCTCTCTCTCTCTCTCTCTCTCTCTCTCTCTCTCTCTCTCTCTCTCTCTCTCTTTCTCTCTCTCTCTCTCTCTCTCTCTCTCTCTCTCTCTCTCTCTCTCTTGGTCCCTTTTCTACCCTAACTTACGCTCAGCCTCTCACTCTTTTTCCTCTTTCCTTCCTGTTTTCATTATTCCCTCTCTCCCTCTCATTTTCCCTTCCCCTACCCCTTTCTCTCTCCCTCAATTTCTTTTGCTTTCTGCCTCTCCCTCTCCTTCACACACTCTCTCTCTTCCTCTCCCTCCCCTCCCTCTCTCTTTTCCCTCTCCTTCCCCTCCCTTTCTCTCTTTCCCTCTTCCTCTCCCTTCCCCTCTCTCTAATTCCCTCTCTCTTTCCCTCTCCACACTCCCTTTCTCCCACGTTTTTGTCTTTTACATCTTTTCTTTTACCGTGGTATTCAAGTAGGATTGCGGTTTGTAATCTGACATCCGGTGGGTAATGTTATCTTGAGGTGGGTGTATACTGTCGACTCAGGTGTGGATCCTGAAGGGGGGGGGGAGCTTGAAGAGGGTACGATGAGTGATAATTGAGTTCTTTTTGGAATAATCTTAGTAATTATTACTATTGTCATCATTTTCATGCTGATAGCGATAATAACATTGATAATGACATTAATGACTTGATGGTGTCAATGCTACTAATGTTACTACCAATTTTAATATGATAAAAACTATAAAAATAATGATGCAATAATAAAAATAACAAGAACAATAAACAGTACTAGAATACTCATAGTGTACTTTCATTTGATGGTAATGCATTGTGCCCTAAAAGTATCAGTAGGCAAAAACAAGTAATGGTCTTCACAACAAGCTATGCAGTGCACTGTTGTTATTGTAGTATACACTAATATTTACAATGGGCTGTGCTCAGTTGTCTTCCGAAAGAGGCAGTGTATAAAAAAAGATTTATGCATTATAAAATTTATGGTGCATATTAATATTATCGTAAATCAATTTCTCCGTAAATGAAATTAATATCTTAAGAAACATTATATTCCAGAGACATTAATGAATACACATATAGAAAAATAATAATGACAACGCTTATATTCAACCGTAGCAAACGCAACGGAAAGGCGTCGCAGCGAACGAACGCAAACAAACGAAAAGACCAAAAGCCTCGACTGCGCTCGACGTGGGCGTCGAGGGCGGGCGCAGGAAGGCCGCTTCAGGGGTCGCGAGGGCTCGCGCTCCAAGGGCTGGCTGGCGGGGCATGTCCAAGCGCTTCATGCCTTTCAGCATCGTCGGCCTCGAAAGCGCTTCGAAATCGACCCGGTCTCCGACGAAGATTTCATCCTTCTTGCTATTCTCTTTTGTTTTACTCCTCTTTTCATCCTTTCATTCGTACATCAAGTGCTTTCCTCCGCCTCAGTATTTACGCAGCCTCTTTTGAAACGCCTGTCGCCGTAACTTTGGTCCATCAATTACTAATGCTAATGGACCGGGCGTCTCCACAGGTAATTACCAATTCCTCGCACTCTTGCTGGGTAGCTGATCCTTCCTGTGCTCGACCAGGTGCGCCCTTTGCCAGCGGCTAATTACTACCTGTATCTCGGCAGGTAAACATCTCTCCGCCGTGTTGTAGCAGGAGACCAACTACCGCCCGACAACGGTTGACGACGTGTCCTTTCCGCTATTGCTATGCTGCAACAAGTGATCAGTTGCGCATTGGAGGGTGACCAGGCACTTCCTGTGTTAACAAGGTGACCCGTTGCTTGTTTGTTTGCTGCCGGACCAAATGAACACTTCTGCGTGGAGATCTTTCTTTGCATTTTTTTCTTTGTAAATATTTGTATCAAGAGGATGTTCTTATTTCATTTTATTATTACTGTTGGCATCATTTTCAGTCATTATCATTGTTATTATCATTACGACTATTGTCATATCATTATTGTCCTTAATATTATTTGTTTGTTATCGCCACGATTATCATTGCTATTATTACTATCATCGTCATTATTATCCTCATCCTCATTGTCATTATTATTGCAATGATTATCATAATCATCATTGCCGTTATTATCATTATTACTATCATCATTATTATCATTTTTGTTATTTAACATCATGATTTCTACCTTCTATGGCGCATTAAGAGAACTGTTAATTCCTAAAAATGTATCTTTAGTTATGGACATTGTATCTTCAATGTACTGTAGATACAGTCCAGACTGTCCTTGACGCCACAAATCTCGATGAACATAAAGTTTCTTTGGTGTAAAAATACTGCAGAGAAACGTTGAAGCAACAAAAAGATAAAAATAAATATATGGTAAATATGTTACACCTTAAGTGACCAG
>NC_091562.1:11600483-11612983 GCF_042767895.1 Penaeus vannamei
TTCTTTTCTTTTTTTCTCTCTCTTTTTTTTTAACTCCCCGTGAACGCTTGTATCAACTGCGCTTCGGATATAAAACTCAGACGTGAAAATTTTCTCTCTGTTTGTGCTGGCGTTCCATCGTTTCAATTGTATAAGGGATTAGGGATTAGGGGATTATTTGCGTGTCTGGCGATTTCTCACTCGTGGATTACGAGGCTGTTCGTCTCTCCCTTCTTCCATTTTCTCCTCTTCCTCTTCTTGTACTTTTTCCTTCTTTATTTTCCCCCCTCCTTGCTTGTCTTGTGTTCGCCACCAGAGCTTGTTACGTCTGCCTGTTGTCAAGCAAAGTTGCCTCCCGCTGGTACTGTATGTAGGGGGGGGAGGGGGAAGGGGGTATGAAGAGATGGAGAGATATGATGATGTAGTTAAGGAGAGGGAGTGGGGGAGATGGAGAGAAACGGAGTGATAAAGAAAGGGAGTGGAGAGATGGAGGGAAGTGAATGTAATAAAGGAGAAATAGAGGAGAGACGGAGTCCAGTGAAGATGTAATAACGAAGAGGGAGAGGAGATGTGCGGAAAATTGGAGGAGTGATAAAGAAAAGGAAGGTGAATAATGAAGAGAATCATAGGCACAATAAAGGACGAGAGGTGACGTCGAGAGAAATGAAAGTGCCTTGTAGAAGAGAGAATGAAGAGATGAAAGATAATAAAGAAAATGGAAAAGTGGAGAGAAATAAATGTATAATAAGGGAGAAAGGGTACAGACTTGATGTAAGCGACATGTGCATGAATGGAAAGTAGAAACAAATGGGAAAGAGAGAAAGGCAAGAGCGAGAGGAAAGATGAAGCTCCGAAAGCGAATGAACAGATAAAGAAAAGAAGGCTATTGGAAAGACGCAGAGACGAGAACCGCGGGGGAAACGAAGCATCAAACGCGATAGAGAGCGACAGAGAGACGAAAGCGCAGGCGAGAGCGCGCCGGCGGGAGAGAGGGGGCACGGCAGGGGCAGGCGTGGGCAGCGCCAAGTGTTACAAGGCCAGCAGGGGCGTCGGTCGGAGCGCTAGTCCTTCTTTGATAAGATCGCTGCGGCTCCGCCAGGCTCGACCACCGCCGCGTCAGCACGACCACGCTGCGTCAGGAGAGAGGAAGTGGACATGTGGAGGGAGAGAGGAAGGGCGCGGGGAAAAGGAAGAGGGGAGGGGGAGAGGGGAGGGAGGAAGAGAGGGAAGGGAAGACAGGGGAAGAGAGAGCGGAGGAGAAGGGAGGGAAGGGGGAAGAGGAAGGAAGGGCGCGGGGAAGAGGGAGAGGGAGAGAAGAGTGGAGGAGAGGGAAGAGGGAGAGAGGAAGGGAGGGAGGGCGGGAGAAAGGGAGAGCGAGAGAGGGAGGGAGAGGAGGGGTAGGGATGGAAGGAATGTGAGAAGGAAGGAATATAGACGGCAGAGAAAAGAGAGAAAATGATGAAAGAGTGAGAAAGATGGGAAGATAATGAAGAGAAGAACAAATTAAGAAACAGACATCAGGTTAACGTGATGTGGCAAGCGTAAAACAGGGAACAAGAGAGAGAGAGAGTCGACATAATAAAGACACAGGAAGGCCGACAAGAGACAGAATGCTCAAAAAAAAAAGAAAAAAAAAGGAATGATAATAAAAGAAGTCATTTACCCCCACCTAAAAAAGAAGACACCCCCCTTAAAAAAAAAAAAAAAAAAAAAAAACGAACAAGAACAAGAAGGGAAGACGATAAGAAGAAAGAACAGATGGGAGAAGATGACAGAGGAGGGGAAAGGGAGGGAGACAAAGGGTGTTGCTTAGTATGTAATCTGGATTCTCATAATCAACCTAACGAGCGTCTGGGATGATTAGCAAGACGCTAATGATTACTTGTTTCGGGTTGACGTCAGAATCTCAAAAAGGAAGAGAGAGAAATTGAGAAAGATACAGAGGGAAGATTGAGAGGGAGAATGACAAGAGAGAGAAAGAAAGATTGAGAGAAAATGACATGGAGAGGGAGGGAGGGAGGAAGGAAGGAAGAGAGAGAGAGAGAGAGAGAGAGAGAGAGAAAATGACATGGAGAGGGAGGGAGGGAGGAAGGAAGAGAGAGAGAGAGAGAGAGAGAGAGAGAGAGAGAGAGAGAGAGAGAGAGAGAGAGAGAGAGAGAGAGAGAGAGAGAGAGAGAGAGAGAGAGAGAGAGAGAGAGAGAGAGAGAGAGAGAGAGAGAGAGAGAGAGAGAGAGAGAGAGAGAGAGAGAGAGAGAGAGAGAGACTAAGATAGATGTAAAACCGAACACATATCTCCCCACAGTAAAAGTAATAAGCCACATGAATTAGAAAAAAATAAAAAAATAAAATAAAATAAAAAATAAAATAAAATAAAAACCGAAAACTAATAACACAACAATAAATCATTCCTACGCAAGCAAAGATGCAAGCAAATATAAAAGCGTACACTGAGGACCTAATTTCTCTTAACGAACCGTACGTGTAAAGCTGAGTGACAGGTGAGAGACAGGTGGGGGAGGAGGGGGAGGGGGAGAAGGAGAGGGGAAGAGGGGGAGAGGGGTCAAAGGTCTTAGGTCTGCTGCAATAAATCATCCGAAGACATAATTATGAACACAGCAGATGCATCTTAAATATTCCAAAACAAAACATTAGATATACATGGAAAGGTGCGTGCATTCAGCATTTGATTTGCAATATATATGACTGCGTGTCGGTGGTTTGTGTGCTGATGTGTGTTTACATGAGTACAGACGAAGTTATCATTTGTTATTTAAAGAAAGATAAGGAGGGTTTTGAAAAAGACTTAAGCCTATGCAAAACAACATCTCTACGTGTTATGATTCGAAAGCACAATTACACTCGCACATGGTATATGATCAACTGTAAACAACATAGATCCGAAAGTGTGTGGTGGAAGGGGGGGGGATGCGGGCGGGTGGATAAAACTTAGCTCATGGCATGGTCATTATTGTCTGAAGAAACATTGAAGCAAATACATACACGTAACATTTTTATAGGCATGCATACGTGCATCCAAATATGCAAGCGTAAACATATGCATATTCACATGATAACACCATGCACACATACATACATACACACACACACACACATACATACACAAACACAAACACATACATACACAAACACACACACACACACATTTTTTTCATCAAAAATGCCCAAATTAGTAAAGAGACCTTGAGCCTGCGGGCGGACGGGCGGACGGGCGACCTCACTCCCCTGCAACCCCGCCCACGCCCACAAAAATAAGAGACTGCTGACTGCTACACATTGTGGGCGGGGCTTAGGTATGAGGTGGACGAAGAATTTTTACGAGTGCATGAGGGAAGCGATAATGGTAAATAAAAAGGATAACAATAACAACAGTGATAAGAAAGATAATCGTAGTGATGCAATAAGTACTAATAATGATGAAAATGATAACAATAACAACAACAATAATAATAATGAAAATAAAAATAACAGCAATAATAATGATGAAAATGATAACAATAGCAACAACAATATTAATGATGAAAATAATAACAATAACAACAAAAATAATGATGACGATAACAATAATAAAAAATAATAGCAGTGCAGAATATATCATATATATATAATGAAAGAAATCATATCAATGACAGCCGGAGGCGAAATGAAAATAATTACAACAATAAAAACACCAACATACGATGATGACAAGGAAATAACAAAAAACAAACAAACAAAAAACAACAACAACAAAAAATCGGGAGAAGAAATCTGGTTTGGTTTCGATGCCGTATCTCGTCTTGCTGATAAACTTGTTTACTTTTATGTCTTTTTTTCTGTTATCGTTCTAAGTCGCCACTGTGCTTTTACTATTTAACGGTAATAGTTAAAGGAGAGCTCAACTGTAAGAGAAATAGAAACAGTAAAATAGTAATGATGACAATGATGATAATGATATTACTACTCATACTATTACTACTATTACTACTACTACTACTACTATTGTTGTTGCTGCTACTGATAATACTGTCTCTACTACTACTACTAATACTGAAATACTACAACTGCTACTACTAATGATAGTGATAGTAGGAGTAGGAGGTAATAGTAGCAGTAGTATTTGTAGTTGTACTGGCAGCAGCTATAATAACAGTAGAAGTAGTAGAAGTTGTTGTAGTAGTGGAGGCAGTAGCAGTAGCAGTAGTAGTAGCAGTAGTAGTAGCAGTAGCAGTAGTAGTAGTAGTAGTAGTAGTACTAGTACTAGTAACAATAGTAATACTCATAGTAACAGTAATAGTAGTAGTAGTAATGATGATGATAAGTTATAGTGATAATGACAGTGATAATAATAATAATGCTAATGAAAGTAATAATGATGATAATAAAATAATGATACTAATAATAACAAAATTACTAATATCCATCAAGTACTACAGCTACTAAAGGTAGAATGTATAATGCTAGCATCGTTACAATAACTCTTTCTACAAGATAATAATAATATATAAAAGACTACAACTAAACTTCAGCATAAAAAATACAGACAGCAACCCTCAAAAAAATCCTCGAATCCTCTCAAATCACGAATTATCTCTTTATCATTACCATCATTATCATCGTTATCATCACTTATTAATTCACCAATCTTGTTGTTTTTCACTCTCCTCCTCCTTATCACCATCGTCACCATCACCTGCTAACTCGAGCATCTCCCCGCGACACCTCAAGAGATCAAGCGATAATCCAAGACACATTAGGCTAATAACGTTATTAATAAAAGGCGTGGACACTTGGCGGGGCGAGATGGCGTGCCGCGATAACGCTTATCTTGGGCAGTGTCGAGGGGCCGCAGGCAGTCGCTTTCGGATTTTGTTTGTTTGTTTCCTGCTTGTAGGTTGTGCTGTGGTTTGTGCGGCCTTCGCTTTTGGTGTTGTTGTTGCTGTTGTGAAAATGATTATGATGATACTGATAATCGTAATGACAGTAACAATAACAATGATATTATCGATAACGATAAGAAAAGAAAAGAAAAAAAAAAACTCGTCAATTTTTCAAATCACTGTTATTATTGACTTATCATTATCAAAATTACTACTGCCATCATTGCTACTATTCCTAATTTTCTATTCCCCCTTTTTATCTATGTCCCCTATTCCTTCCTTCTTCACACAACATTTCTAGTCAAGCTTAGACTCAGGGTTTCTCCATTTTCTCTATTTCCACGTTTTTTTTTCTCTTTTTTAACACCTCCATTACTGCCATCTTACAATATCTTTACACGACTGTGCAATTGCGTGTAAGTGTTTTTATCGTGTGTGTGTGTGTGTGTGTGTGTGTGTGTGTGTGTGTGTGTGTGTGTGTGTGTGTGTGTGTGTGTGTGTGTGTGTGTGTGTGTGTGTGTGTGTGTGTGTGTGTGTGTGTGTGTATTTAAGTATGTGGGTGTCTGCCGGTCTGTGCGGGGATTATATGTATTCCTTTATATAATTTTCTACAATATTTTATGCACTTTCTCTTTATTTTTATATTGTTTATATATGTTTTGTTTATATCTTCTTATCTATCTATCCATTATTTCTTCTGTATTTATGAATGTCTATCAAGCCTATAAGCATATATTTGCATATCTTTACATACTATATTCTGTATATGAATTTTACAAATACATAAGACCTTTCATTCAGTTCTACTTCTTTCTATTTCTACAATTCTTTCTCCACTCGGGAAAAAAATATTCTTAGACCCCCAAAATTACAGTACCTTTCCTTCAGCATTCATGTTTTTTACACATATTCTTATCATCGCTATTCATATTTTTATTTATCTTATTTCCCTCCATCTCCCTCAAGATCATCAGCCTAGCACACCTGCGAGGGGAAACAGCAGTAAGCAGAGAGCAGAAGCAGGGAAAAGTGAGGGAAGCCTTTTTCCTTTTTTTCGACACATAATTAACACGTCAGTGCGGTGCAGCTTCCCTAACCTACATCTCTGCATTATCAATTATCTAAAATAATTTCTGTGAAGACGTTATCATCAGAGGTTGAAAAAAAGAGCAAGAGGGAATAAGGGTGAGAGAGAAGGGAGGGGAGAGATGGGAGGGAAGGAGGGGGGTTAAGGAAGAAAGGAAGGAAGGGAGGGAGGGAGGGAGGGAGAGAGGGAGGGAGAGAGGGGGAGAGAGAGAGAGAGAGAGAGAGAGAGAGAGAGAGAGAGAGAGAGAGAGAGAGAGAGAGAGAGAGAGAGAGAGAGACAGACAGAGAGATAACGGCAGACAGACAGATTAAAAGGGACAGACAAGGAACAGAAACAAAAAACAATCCGCTTAAAAGAGAAAAAGGAAAGAGAATAAAAAAATAATAAAAAAGAAGAAGAAGAAATATTCCAATAAGAAACAAACAAGCATGTTGACAAACAAACATAACAAATAGACAACCAAAATATATGACCAGATAACAAAATCACCTAAAAAAACAAAAAAACAAAAAATAACAAAAAAAACATCACAGCTACAGTCACTTCCTCCTCCTCCTCCTCCAAGCTCGTTCAGAGGAGATAATTACGCTCTCCCCTTCATTGATTGCTAATTATACCCGTGTCAGGCGGGGTGACACGCTGATAATGAATGAGTAATTAAGACATCCTTATCAGCGCTTATCAGTTGAGCACATGGCATTTTTTCCTGAAGTGAAGTGGAGGCGCGGGTGATGAGGGGAAGGGAGGGGAGGAGGAGGGGTAAGGAGAGTGAGAGGAGGGGGAGAAGGAGGAGGAGGAGGGGTAAGGAGAGTGAGAGGAGGGGGAGGGAAGGAAGGTAGGGAGAGGGTGGAAAGGGAAAGGAGGAAGAGTGGAGGGAGAGGAAGGAAGAAAGGAAGAAAGAGGAACGAAGGGAAAGGGAAAGATGGAGGAAGAGACAAAAGGAGAGAGAGGAAGGAAGAAAAGGAAGGAAGAGGGAGGAAGATGGAGGACGAGACAAAAGAAGAAAGAGAGAGAGGAAGGAAGAGTGAGATAGGGAAAGACAGGAAAAGGGAAAAGGAAGAAAAAGTGAAGAGAGATAGAAAACTGAGGAAGAGTAACGTAGGAAGAGGAAGGTCAAGGTGGGGAGAAGAGAGTAAGGAAGAGTAAAGTAAAGGAAGGAGGGAAAAATAAGGGTGTATGACATCGGGAGGGACATGAGAGCAAGAGAAGATAGAAAAAGGTGACGGAGAGAGAGATGCGGAATGTGAAAAAAGGAGAGACGAACTTAGTAAAAGGAGAAAATGGGGAAAGAATGAAAAAAGGGAAAGATAGGGTGTGGGGACAGAGAGCAGGAAAAGAGTGTGGAGTTTTGAGGAAAAGGAAAAACAGAAGGAATAAGAGTGAAAGGAGACAGAGAGAGATAAATATAAAAATACATAAACGTGAATATAAATATAAATATAAATATAAAAATACACACAAATACAAAATTAAATAAAAATATAGAAATGATTATGAACATGAATGCGAATATAAGTGCAGATAAAAACTGAATATAAATATGGACATAAATGAAACACAAAAATATATTATAAGTATATACAATTATAAAGATGAAGATAATGATAGAAAGAGAGAGAGAAAAAAAAGAAAAGACAAACAGAGAAAGAAGCAAAGAAATCGGAAGTGACGGAAAGGGGAGATGGAAGCCCATCCCCCCTCCCCCCCCGCTCTTAAAGAATCCGATCCTGCAACACCTTTCGACCTTGAACTGTGACATCCGTTATAAAGGGTTGGATTCCTCATCGCGGCTCGCAATTAACGGCTATTATGGGACATCGCACATACGTTTTGAAGGTGTGTGTGCGTGAGAGAGAGAGAGAGAGAGAGAGAGAGAGAGAGAGAGAGAGAGAGAGAGAGAGAGAGAGAGAGAGAGAGAGAGAGAGAGAGAGAGAGAGAGAGAGAGAGAGAGAGAGAGTTTGTGTGTGTGTCTGTATGCTTAAATATACAACTAGAAACTAGAAACAAAACAACAAAACAAACTGACAATTAAAAAATGATGCAACACCCCACCCCCCTCTCGCCCCCACTAACCTGCTGCCAAGGTGTAACTAGCAACACCCACCCCCCTGTGCGCCGAGGATAAGGGGGAGGGGGGGGCAGTTCCTCGCCCTCACCCATATCCGCGAGGAACCGAGTGTGACCAGTTTCTCAATGCTTGTTACGATTAAGCAGTGCATGAGTGTGTGTTTTTAATGTTTTCTTTTGTGCATTTATTTACGCATTTAATGTTGTTGGTGTAGTTTTCGTCGTTGATATTGGTGTAGTAATAATAGTAGTAATAAGAGCATTAGTAATAGTAGCCGTAATAGTAGCTGTAGTTATAACTGTAGTAGTAGTAGTAGTAGTAGTAGTAGTAGTAGTAGTAGTAGTAGTAATAGTAGTAGTAGTAGTAGTAGTAGCAGCAGTAGTAGTTGTTGTTATTGTTGTAGTAGTTGTTGTTCTAGTAGTAGTAGTAGTAGTTTTAGCAGTAGTAGTAGTAGTAGTAGTAGTAGTAGTAGTAGTAGTAGCAGTAGTAGTAGTAGTAGTAGTAGTAGTAGTAGTAGTAGTAGTAGTAGTAGTAGTAGTAGTAGTAGTAGTAGTAGTAGTAGCAGCAGCAGCAGCAGTAGCAGTTGTTGTGTTTTTTGTTGGATTTGGCGTCTACTATTTTTCTTTAGATGTTAGATTTGGCTTTAACTCTGCGCGTTTATTTAAAAACGACGGACCTTTTGAAAATTAATTCGAATAAAAGCTTACGAAAATATCAAGAGATACAACGCAGTGACATATGCAGACGCAAGCACATACACACAGAAAAATGCGCACAAAAAGGCAAGGAAAAACTCGTACAGATTCGTACACAAGCACGCACACACGCACACCTGAGAATGCACATTTGCCTTCTCCAAGACCGCGATGCCCCAAGGACCTTCCTTTACCCTTCCCCCCTCCTCCTACTCCTCCAAGAAACTCCCCTTATCCTCCTCCCTTGACCTTACTTCCCTTATTCCCCTCCCCTCCATCCCCCAATTTCCCTACGGTCCTCCCTTCTCCTCTAATGACTTCCCCTTATCCCCCTTACTTCTCCATATCCCGCTATCACCCCCTAGGACGTCCCCATACCCCTCTCTCCTCTTCTTCCTCTCCCGAAGGAATCTATACTCACTCCTCCATGCCGTCCCATCTATCCCTGAGGATCTAACTATATCTCTCTCCCCTCCCCACTCCTTATAACTCTCTCCTCTATCCTCTCCCTCCCCGAACGACCCCTCCTTACCCCTCTCTCCCTTCTCCTCTTATCCCAATTCTCCGAGGCTCCTCCCCTTAATCCTCTCTTCTCTAACCTCTCCTTATCCCTCTCCCTTCCCTCTTTCATCCTAACATCCCTCCCTACCTGTCACATCCCCTTCAGCGCTCACAAACCCCTCCCTTCAACGCTCACAAACCCTTATCCCCCATCTCTCCACCTCCCTCAAAACCCTCCCCGAAGAAACCTACACACCCCTCCTCCATAACCCCCACCTATACCCCCATCCCCGAAGAAACCTACATACCCCATCCCATATCCCCATCTCCCCTCGAGAAACCAGACACCCCTCTCCCGTCCCTCTCGTCCCTCTCCCCCTTGCCCCCTCACCCCCACCCCCCACCCCTCCGAAGCCGCCGCGTACAAGCCTGGCAACACCTTCACGACGCAGCCCCTTGAGAGACACCGAGCGACGAGGTTGACGGATGGACAACAAGACGACACCCTGGAGGAGGACTTGGATCTCGAGATAAGGCGCCGGCGCTGTCTTGGGTTCTCCTCTTGCCGTCTTGGGGTTCGGGGCTAATTCATCCTTGGGGAGAGTTTAGGGAGGGGGAGAGGGGTGAGTGGGGGACGGGTAGAAGAAGGGTAGGGGAAGGCGAAGGGAGAGGGTGGGGGGAATGAAAGAGGAAGGGTGGATAAGGGAAGGATAGGGATAAGGGAGTTGGATAAGAGGGGAAGAGTAGAGGAAGGGTAGGGGAAGGGATAAGGTAGGGGGGGATGATAAGGGGAAAAGTGGATAAGGGAAGGATAGGGATAAGGGAGTTGGATAAGAGAAGTGTTAGGGTGGGTGGGGAATCAAGTAGGGGTAAGAGTGATGGTACGGGAGGGCAAGAGAAAGGTGGGAGGGGATTAGGGCATGGGTGGAGGGAGGGGAGAAGGTTTTGATGCACCCTTGGGGAGTTTTTAAAGACAGGGAGCGGAGGGAGCGGGTGGGGTGAAGGGTAAAGGGGTAGGGCTGGGCAGGGTATGGGGAGATGTTTGGCAGAGGTTTCGCAAGAATCAAGCGTTTCGGATTATTTAAGCTAATAAAGCGACGCATGGGATTTGGAACTACCAAGACTGATTGGAAAAGCAAGAGTACGAGAGAGAGAGAGAGAGAGAGAGAGAGAGAGAGAGAGAGATAGAGAGAGAGAGAGAGAGAGAGAGAGAGAGAGAGAGAGAGAGAATCAGGGACAAGCGATAGAGGAAAACAGAAATAAAGAAAGGGAGATCGAAAGCGAGAAAAGAGACAGAGACGATAAAAACAAAAGACGAGAGAGAATGGAAATCTGCTACCACGTTGCATGGAATGGAAATGGAATCTGGTGTCATGCAACATGGAATAGCCACTGATTCCGATACAGAAAGAAAAAAGAAAAAGAAAGGTTAGAAACAAAAATGGGAAAAAGAATGGATGAAAGAAAGGAAGAAAAAAATAAAATGAAAGGCAAAATAAAAAAGCAAATAAGACAGAAGAAAACAGAAAACAGAGAAAGAACAGTACCCCGCAAGGAAGAACATAAACTGTCACTATGCAAATTCAAATCTTTCAAAACCGATCCACAAACTTCCAATATATATCAATTAAAACACCAATTGATCAGCTGACAAGATTCCATAATTTCGCTAAACTGAACAATTGGAAACACTTCATGCTGGGTCATCATGTGGAACTTCATCTTCAGGGGAAAAAAGAAGGAAAGGAAGAAGAAAAAAGAAGAAAAAGAAATAACTGATGATGAAGAATACATAAATGGAAGAAGAAAAAAAAATAGGTGATGATGCAGAATACACAAAGAAAAGAAGTAGGGAAAATAAATAGGTGATAGTGAAGAATACATAAAAAAAGAGGAGGGGGACGATAAAGAAGACGAAAAGAGGAGGAGAAGGAGAAGAAGAACACAACAAAAAACCGTTTTGAATAGCTAATCAATCACAATTATACGTCAAAATCTTGAATTATGAACTTGGCGTTTGTGATGGAGTGCGTTTCATATTATTTAATATGTGATGTTTTTATCCTTCTTCTTTGGCGAGAGAGACTTATACTGTAAATATATATCATATATTCTTATATATCCTTACATACAGACTTAGATAATCTCTCGGATTCATACGTCGCCACCTTATATAGTGCAGAGATAAAATAAACACAAGTCACTGGCGATCTCAACTCCATTAAGATATAACAAAGATGCAAGTTGAATATATTATAAGTTGTGAATAAATGATGAGATTAGATATCAACTCATGACTGCAATCTAGGCGTGGTCGCTCCAGGGAGACGAAGTGCGGGCGGCCTGTGGGTGGGTGGTTGCTTGCTTGCGTGGTGATGGGCGTGTATATGTATTTTTTTCCTTGGCGAAGCATTAGGAAAGTGGGCGTGAAATGAGATAATTATATAAAGAGCCATGGTCTCTGCGTTGAGTTGATGATTATGGATGAAAATAATACCGGGTGTGTTCTTCGGAGTGTTCTTCATGCTTGATTGAACGTTATGGATGTGTTCTCCGGGGGGATCTCTCATTACCTCACACGGACCCCCTGCTACGCCCTCGTAACCACATACATGCACATATTAATCACGTTTTATTTTTATGACGACGTGTTATACTCTTGGGACGTTCCAGCACGGTATCAGGCGACGTGGGTGATGGAGACGGGGGGAGAGGAGAAAGAGAGAGGGTTAAGAGAGGATGAGATAAGAAAGAAAGGGGGTGAGAGGAAGAAGAGAGGAGAAGAGGCAGAATATGGAGGGAAAAGATAGGATGGAGACCAAAAAGAGAAAAAAACAAGATAGGACGAAGATAAAAAAAAAAAGACGATGCAACAACAATGTGAATAATAGTAATTAGACGAAGCAAACAAAAGGTGAAAATAAGAAGGCAAAAGCAAACATAACAGTAATTTTAACAACAAAAATCAATCGAAGAGCGCAAAACAGCCACATGCACATTACAAATCCATGCCTGAGGTGTTTGTATTCACCAGTCGACCCCACTCGAGGACAAAAACACCCCACACGCAAAGCCACTTTCGCCTACCCACGTTCACAATTAAGTCCACATCATAGACATTGAACTACGGAATCTAATCAAGGTAGATGCATATATCGTTAATCACTGTACATTTAAAGAAAGGCTGATTAACAATCGTGCTCTCAAGCTTTACTACTACTCCTGCTAGTATTATCACTACTACTAATACTATTACTAATTTTACTAATGGTAATAATGATAAGACTAATAAC
>NC_091562.1:11617983-11622983 GCF_042767895.1 Penaeus vannamei
CACCGCCATCCTCCCCTCCGCGCGCAGTCTCAACGACAAGCCCTTCGAGACGACCGACCGCGAGCCCCGAGTCGTGTCGCCGCTCCGAGTGACGAACGGTCCCCGAATCGGTTCCAAGACGCCGCGATCCTAAGACAACACGGTAGGGAGACTTTAAGGAGCTTATGTATCGTCGGAGGAGATTCCTTTCGGCCGGCTCGCGTCTGGGAGGATTTGGGCGCGTCAATGGGCGCGGGGGGTCGGTGATATCGGGGGTTGGGGGGAGGGGGGATTTGTATATATATTTTTTCTCTCTGTTTCTCTTTCTTTCTTTGACTTTGTCTCTGGTTCTGTTTCTGTATGTCTGTCTCTCTCAATGATAATGATAATGATACTAATACTAACACGAATATTACTAATGATATAAACACTACTAATAATACAAATAATATAGTCATCAATATTGCCGTTACCATGGCTACCATTACCATGAATGGCATAGGCCTTTCCTCTGCAGTTGATGAATAACCTGTCCCCCCCCAAAAAAAAAAAAACTATTCACACAAGAAAAAAAAACTATTCACACAATAAAAAAATACATGGAAAGGGTTGAGTGATCGTCACATTTTCCCGATTATAACAACCGATAGCTTGATGGCATGCCTGTCTACCATGCATTATAACATGAGCATAAAACATTTCACCGCGGCATATCATGATCCCCTATTGTCAGATTAGAAATATCAGTAGCAATATGAAGCGACTGTGTCATATTTATGGCTGGTTTGATTTTGGGAATTAATTTGTTTATGTATGCATCTTATTTATTTACTTATCTATTTTTGTGGTTATTATCATTATTATTGTGTGTGTGTGTGTGTGTGTGTGTGTGTGTGTATGTGTGTGTGTGTATGTGTGTGTGTGTGTGTGTGTGTGTGTGTGTGTGTGTGTGTGTGTGTGTGTGTGTGTGTGTGTGTGTGTGTGTGTGTGTGTGTGTGTGTGTGTGTGTGTGTGCGTGCGTGCGTGCGTGCGTGCGTGCGTGCGTGCGTGCGTGCGTGCGTGCGTGCATGCGTGCGTGCGTGCGTGCGCGTGTGTGTGTATGTGTGTGGTGTGTGCGTGTGTGTGTGCGTGTGTGCATACGTATATAATTTTCTCTACGAACACACAGGAGCCCCACGAACAGCGCCGATCCCCGTACCCCGCCGCCCATCCTCGTGTTCCGGGGCGGGCACCACGTCCCTGAAGGAGCCGCGACCTCTGGCTTGCGGGCGAGCCTAATCGCAGGTCCCTCGCCTGACAGGTGGCTCTGGTGGGCTCATCATCAGCTGAGTGCCGGGGCCTCTTCCTCTTGTTGGTGGAGGGGGGAGGGGGAAGGGGTATGGACAGCGAGCAAAATAAAGAGCGTGGAGGGAGATAGGATGTATTTAGGGCGAAGTGGAAAAAATGGCGTTGAGAGCACGAGGGGATGGATTAAGAGAATAAAGGGTAATTTGAGAAGGGCAAGGTAGGAGGAAGAGGAGAGAGGAAGGGAAGGGAGCCGGAAGTGTCAGGGGGAGTTGATGGCTCTATTAACGTTGGGATATTTCTTCCAACTGTTTCTCTGGAGATATTTCGCGGGGTCAATATTAGGCGATTCTCTTTATCTACGCGAATCAAGCCCTACACAGATGCGAATCAACGAATCAGATCCGCGAATTTAGGAAATAAATATTGCAAAATAAGAAACGTAAAATATAATTCTAGACTAGAAATGAGAGGCATAATATGAACTTCCGCCAATATTTTTTGCCGCGATGAGTTACCTTTCTTATAACAACAAGCATCAGGCCGTTTAGTTCAACATGCTATCCAAACATTACTTCATAAGTGTTCAATTTACTTTTAATAGACCTCATAATATTCTTTCAGGGTTAAAGAAAAGAAAGAAAAAGAAAAGAAATGGGCCAAGAGGTTAAAGAATTTCAAACGACCGTAAACAATGAATCGCCTGTTATTGGCTAATTGTCCAAGTGTGCTTTCAAAGGCCCCCTTTTTCTTCGCCAAGAGACCCCAATGAAGACCTTCCTGACGCGGATGACGCAAGGGGCCGAGCAGCTGTTCATTTCAGCCCCGCGAAGTTTCTTGTTATCATGCAAAGCTGCTTATGCCTCGGAACACCTGGATCTGATCACAAGGGTCAAGCAAGAGGTCCAACGAGCTCGGTCCAGCATGTGGCAAGAGTGTTTGTTCCGCTCTGTATCACGTTGCCTCGCCCGAAGACGCACAGTCCGCCGTTTGTGGACCCCGCGACGGGAAACGCGAGGAAACCGATTAGAGGGAATCGCAGAGAGAGGTCGTGACCTGCAGGAAGGCGTTAACGAGGTCGGTGATATAATAACAAGTGCACAGAGGGGGATTATGAAGAGGTTTCAATTTAGGCGATTCGAAGCAATGTGATTTTTTAAATAACTACAATAAGTCGTGCGCATGCGCGCGCGCGCGCGCGTGTGTGTGTGTGTGTGTGTGTGTGTGTGAGAGAGAGAGAGAGAGAGAGAGAGAGAGAGAGAGAGAGAGAGAGAGAGAGAGAGAGAGAGAGAGAGAGAGAGAGAGAGAGAGAGAGAGACAGACTAGAAAAAAAGAATACAGTGAGGGGGAAAAGAGAGAAACAAAAGCAAGAGGAGAGAAAGAGACAAAGGGAGAGGAATGCATGGCTGGAAGATATTAGCGAGGCGATTGGACCTGGGCACACATCTGCTTGTGTTTAGTGTTCAGAGGAAACAGCTGGTTTAATTCACCTCCTGCACTAGTTGATGGAAATGTTCTCAGGACTATGATGAATGTACTGAAGATGTCAATGCGTAGCACTATTCTTTATTACGTTTCACCCTTTCTTACTATAATCATAATTGTATAATGATTTTAGGTATGTGTTACAATTCTTGAATTTCAGAAAATCCATAGAAAATAAAAGTATATATACATTTCCTCTGAACATTATTACGCTGACGAAAAAATAAATAAATAAAATATAAAATATAAATCAAAAGTTAATAAAATAGCATTAAAAACAAACAGAATTAAACAAAGATTTGAGAAAGCAGAAGAAAGTACACAAGAAAAGTGCAAGGAAAGAAGAAAAGAAATAAAGAATTTAAACCAAGAATTCAACTGTAATAAAAGGTGCACATATATCAAAAATAAACAACAGGTAATAACTGTAAAACGTTGCGACTGTCACTTAAAATAGAACAACGTCTCAATTAAATTCAAATGGACGGTCCTTATATGATTATTTAAATATGTAATAACATTCAAATAAATATAATAGAGTTGAAAAAATATCATGCAGTCTATTTGTAGTACGAAAACAATCTTCATAAATAATGGCATTTAACAACTTAATTTAATTTCCGAAAAAAATGTCAACTATATTTCTCATTGTCGATGTTAGATGAAATTGGTTGATATTCCGCAAGGTCTGTATCATACTTCAAATCAAAGAAATATAACAATAATAGAAAATAATTAGGGAATGTATAAGCATAAACTGACTTAAATATAGTAATCATACTATGAATTAGAACGATTTAGAATAATTAGGCAGCATTCGAATCCGGCTTATTTAGCATGCAAATAATTTTCCTGCAGTGTGTACGTATGTTTCTAAGGTCGTGTGCGTAAGAACTGTGTGACTGTTATTGAACATTCATGAAAACTGAGGGTTATCTGTTATTTCTATTAATTTTTCATTTATCAGCATTTTGCTTATTCCCCTCTTCACAACATATGACTCATACCTTATGACTTGTTACAAGCATTTTCACTCCTGTATCTGACCGCTGGAGTAGATCTTAGATTAGGGTACTCGCTTATCTTAATAACTGACGTACCTAAGGATGAAAAAATAAAATACAAGTATGTGATGTGTACAATCAGTGTTCTCTACAAATGTTGCCAGATTATACTAAAACAAACCTATATCAGTTCTTAAAATAGGATTATGGTAAAAATGTGCATAATATAGGCTTAATAAGTTTCATCACGGATTTCTAATTTTCCTTTTGGTGAAAATGTCATAATATAGGTTTAATAAGTTTTATCATGGCTTTCTAATTTTCCCTTTAAGAACGCGCCCCTTTGCCCAACGGAAAAAGAGAAAGTTGACTCATTTTGGGATAATTTACCGTGGGTTGCGAGCCCCCGGCGTAAACTTATCCTTTGCCCAATTAATCCTAAGTGCATCAAGACTTGTATTTGCGTTAGCGTCTGTTAGGGAGTGTGTGTGCGTGTGTACGTGCGTTTCCTCCGGCAAAAATCAGCCTCTGCGTAAACTCAGTTCGGGGGAAAAATGAAGGGCTCAAACGCAGCGCACACTTTCCCGCCAAAAAAAGTAAATAACACGACGTTTGTTGTTTTAACTGGCGGGAAAACAGCCAACTGATCTTCATATGACAGCTGCATCCTTCTCTTTTTTGTGATTTGTCCCCTGACTATTTAATTTAGGTCATCAAGTGTGTTAAAAATGGAGGCGCGAAAGGTACGAAAGAACAGAGAGTAAATAAGCGAGATAAGAGCAAAGACGAGGAAGTGCTTAATAATTGTTCGTTCCGTCCTTCGTCTGGTCGCTAATCTCTTGTGTGTGTAATTACTCCACTCATTTCAATGCTGATTTTTTTCTCTTTTCTCTTTTTTCTTTTCTTTATTTCCCGTTTTCCATCTTCGGGATAGCTTCTCAACGTTATCTTTCCTTCTACATCTTTTTCTGTGCCTCTCCCTCTCCTTCTTTTCCCTTTGCCTCCTTCGTCAAAAAAAAACGCCATCGCAACAAGTACATAATCGCAAACACCCTCGGGCGCTTAATGACTCAATCCCAACATGTTCAAGTCCCTTGTAGCTTATGTCAGCTGAGCCACCAATGATGACGTCATTCCGCGGATCCTCAATCGACTATCAATATTGCCAGACTTTGCTGGGGCTTCATTCTTCATTGCGTTATTTCTGATATATATATATATATATATATATATATATATATATATATA
>NC_091562.1:11627983-11635483 GCF_042767895.1 Penaeus vannamei
AGAGAAGGTACTAGAAATGCCTCGGAAAAGGTCACATTAGCAAGACGGAGAGAGATAAGGCTGCAAAAGGGCAAAGCAACCCGACGAGAGAGATTTTGACCAAAGGGTGAATGGGAGGAACGGCGGGAGATGGGGGAGTGGATAACAAGGGAAGAAAGAGAGAGATAAAAGAAAAAAAAATAAATGTTAATAATAATAAATGGACAGAAAGACAATAAAAGCAATGACGAAAGGAGACAGAAGGAGAAAGAGAAAGGGAGGATGAGAGAGAGAGGTGGAAAAGCGTGAAGAAAAAGTGAACAAAGAAACGAAAGAAAAACATACAAGGCATACAGAGCAAGAAAAAAAGATAGATAAATAAAACACAGAGACCAGAAAGTAAACGAGAAGAGGCCACATGCATTGACATCATAATCAGCAAAACAGGCATTTACAGCATATCTTGCACAAATAAGGTTCTCACTCCCCCCACCTTATTCTAATCCTACCATATGTCCCTCCTATCCTTCGCCACCCCATTTCCTTCCCATCTCTTCCCTTCCTAATTACTCCTCTGTACCTCTTACCCTCCCTCTTTCGTTCCACCTCTTTCCCTTCCTGTTCCCCCTGAATAAAATCTCCCTCTTTCCTTCCCATCTCTCCCACTCCCTGTTTCCTCCCCACTTCTCCCCCTCCCCGTCCCCCCCCACAAATCTTCCTCTCCCTGTTTCCTCCCCACCTCTCCCACTCCCTGTTTCCCCCAACCTCTTTCCTCCCGTTCTCCCCCCAAATCTTCCTTTCTCTCTTCCCCCCTGTCCCCCCCCTAACCTCTTTCCTCCCCACCTCTCCCCCTCCCTCTTTCCTCCCCCACCTTCCCCACCGAGGGGAGGTGCCGCGTCGGGCCTGGATGAAAGTATCACTGCCACGGCCCCCTCGGGTGCCTCGTCTCGCTTCAGAGGGCATGGGATCTTCCTCTCTCTCGTTCTCTCCGTCTTTCCAGTTATTTCTTCTCTTCTCTTCTCTTCCTTTCGTCTGTTTCTTTTTTCAAATGGATAGTTGTTTTCTGTGTGTACTGTTTTATCTGTTTTTTTCTTTATGGGTCTGTTTTCTTTTCTTTTATGAATGTTTTGTTTTTGTCTACTCTATATCTAACTCTTATTCTCTCTCTCTCTCTCTCCATCTCTCGTACACACAAATTAAAATACACGACACGAGTGAGAACTTACACTCAGATTAACATCATGTAATTAAACAAATTTATATCAATGAGCGAGTGCATCTTATTCATACATTCACACAGACACACTCACTATACGCACCCACGGATGACAGAAGGGCACACAGCCTCACAGAAGGGTCATGACTCGAGCCCTTTGAATAGAAACTGATATAAAAGGGACACGAAATGCAACGGCAAGGATTGAGTTTGCAACACCTGGGGTTTATGTTGCAGCATGTGCTAGTTTACCGGGCTTAGGATCATGATTGCGAGAGTCGGACGCTGTGTAATCATAATTCGGTATTGTTACCATTAAAGGAAAGGGAAGTATGCAAATATTCGTCCGCCAGTAATTATGGATTTCGTAATTAAGATAATGATTGTGACTATTTCGTATGGTTTATGACAGATGCAATTATCATCTTTACAAAAAAAGCATTCTGTTCTCTGTTCTCTATTTTCGTTCTTTCTTACATTCTAAATTTCCTTTTTCGATTTTCTCTCTCATTACAAACTTCATCCGAGCGAAACTTTAATGAAGCAAAGAACTGTAACTGAAAGGCACTTTCCCATTAGAGTGTGGACAGATATTTCTAGACATTCCCTATAATTAGTGTCAGATTATGGTTAGATTCAAGTAATTAAAAGCGTCTTGTTATCATTTTAAATTACTAATATTCACTATCATTGAAAAATGTCTATAATACTCATTATTTCTTTTTAAAAAATATCATTAGATATTAAAAAATCATCAATACTCATTATCTTTCATAAACAACTAATATTCTTAGTTTTTATCTTTTTTAAACAAATGTAAATATCAGTAAAGGTAATTCTTTCTTATGAATAGTCTGAATTCGCGTAATAAACATAAATCACATCATAAACTTAGAATTAACTTTTGGGGGCCATAAAATAACAGGCATATGTACAAGATTATAACAGAAATATATACAAAAAATGCAGTAAAATACATACATGAAATTACAAGAGAAATACACATATAAAATTACAGAAAAAAATACACGAAAATACAATTAAAACATGCGGCTTTATAAAAGAAAAATCCCAGAAATCACCCCCGAAATAACACGGAATTAGAAGGGAAACACAAGAAACGAGAGAGTAATAATTTAAATAAATCCCCCTCCACGGCCAGCAGGTTATGCGGGGAGGCAGCGGAGGAGGAGGTTACAAGGCAATCTTTCGAGGCCCGAGATATCGCCGGAGATACGAGATTGAATTTCTTCTTTTCTTTTCTTTCCCTTTTTCAGACTCGGGGGAAAAAAGGATGCTCGGAAATCCTCCCTGCGAGAGACGTCTTATTCGATTATAAATGTTTAGGCAAAAACCAAACGCACAGTGAAGTAGAAAGCAAGAAAGGGGAGAGGAGTCGGCGAGGGGGCTGTTTCGGTGCCTGTGTGAGATGCCTAATTGGAGAGCCATCTGTGAGGAATGCCTTTTTATGATCATTAATACTTATTATAAAGTTTAACATTATCGCTAACATTCTTATATTCTTATCCTCACTACCATTATGATCATTATTGACATAATCATCACCATAAATACTATCATCAAAATTACCATTACCATTATTTGCATCACCTATGTCATTGCATAAAAGTCCGCAATTGAATTCATATTATAAATACATGCATAAATACATAAATTATATATATATATATATATATATATATATATACATATATATATACATACATATATATATATATATATATATATATATATATATATATGTGTGTGTGTGTGTGTGTGTGTGTGTGTGTGTGTGTGTGTGTGTGTGTGTGTGTGTGTGTGTGTGTGTGATATATATATATATATATATATATATATATATATATATATATATATATATATATATATATATACATACACACATCTATATACATTCTTCTTCCTTGAATTCCGCCAAAGTATTTATATTTCAAAGATCTCCTTTATGATAACCTTTGCACCAAAGAAAAGCTTCTACATGTTTTTTTCTTCAACGACACAAAAAATGTTAATATTGAATTTTCACGGAGAATAATGCTGATAATGCACTGGGCGGTATGCAGCATTAAAAAGACTGTATGTCACAACCTCTGGCCTGTTATGTCAGTCATTCGAAAATTTAACGGGAAAAATCCAACAAAAGCAAAATAAAAGGTGTGTAAATTAAAATGCATGAGGAAAGGCTTCTTCTTTGGAAGGGCATTACAGCTCAAATTTCTTTTAAATTTCTGGATAAAATATTCGATTCACCATTAAGCGTTACCAGATCGCCCATATTCATTTTCTTCGCTTCTTTGCTTCATGTTTTGCTAAAGTTACGATTCCCATTTATGACGAAACTAGGAACATATTTTCGTCGAATAAAAGTTGCAAAGTATATGCAAAATTTCAGATAAAAGGTAATAATGAAATTCGATGAAGTAACGACCCGACTCCGGCTGCATTCAGTCACTCTTCATTCATCTGTTTGCGTCCAATGGTGGCTAAAGACGAGGCCCGCGCTGTGATTGGTCAGTTCATAACCCAGACGCCGTTGATGACTGGCCAGCACATGGCCACGTCGCCGGATCCTTCCCTCTGATTGGTGCGTCCGCCAACTGTCATCGACACAGGCAGTAATCCGTTCCTATAGACAAGGGAAGCGAACATGCATTTCCTTATTATTTACTATTTACTAAAGTGTTTTGTCACCGCTCTTTCACGAGCACTACCGGTCAGCGGCGCTTTGGCTGCAAGATGCACTGGTTGGTGCATTATATATGTATGTATGTATGTATATAAACACACACACACACACACACACACACACACACACACACACACACACACACACACACACACACACACACACACACACACACATATATATATATATATATATATATATATATATATATATATATATATATATATATTGCACGAATATAATCATAATTTAATTCACTGACTCTCTGTCTATCTGTCTGTCTCTCATTACACGCAAACATTCAAATACACACATTTAAATATGTATACCATACATACACATAATAATTATAATCTCATTTACCTCCTACTTAATCACAATAGTAGACAAATATTATACATGAACTATATACATACATTTGTACATATCCATTCTCACTATCTACACCAAAAATATATTCTGAAGGCCTCTGTCGTAAGAGCGAGACCAAACATTCCTCTTAAAAAAGTAAAGAAACATCCACCTCTGCACTCGAAAGCCAGTCACATGACACCTCGAGAACAATCTGATATCCCTGGCCTACTTTTCCAGGCCCGCGGGATGTTGAGAAAGATTTCTCAGTTGAAAAACAAGAATTCTGGCCGCCATTACGACCCCCCCCCCCTCGCCGATGTGAACGAGCGAAATTGCGGGAAAGGTTTGTGATAACGCTATGAAGAGTGTTGCTTTTCTTTGGTAAATCTTGGTGGAAGGGGTAGAGAAGAGAGTACATCTTTTAAAGAATAAGAATTAAATTGCAAGTAGCAAGTTCTGATTTTTTTACCCAATGTGTATAATGTTTGAGAAACTGTGTTGGATCCACTGCACTCGTCATTTTCAAGAAATTATATTCTGATGGCATTACTGAGAAGTAAAATCTAAAGACAATCCCTGAAGAATTGTATGGACATAAAACTTCATGGGCATGAAAGTCACAGACAAAGACATCATTATCTTAAAAGCAAAAACATCATCTTGACTTTCGCTTTGCATTCACTCCCAAACTTCCTTTCAAGTAAAAGGGAAAAAAATACTCTTTCAGCAGCTTCTTACGGAAAGGAAATTTAGATTTCCAATTTCCATTCAACTCACCGAAGGCCGCAAACACACATACACACATACTTTCAAGTGTACATAACCGGACAGGTAAACTCACAGATACATACATACACGCACGCACACATAATACACACAATATATACATTCATGTGTGTGTTTATATATACGTACTTCCATCTATTCCGCTACCACTCTATCAATGTGTCTATAAATCTTCAACTAAACATATTTACAGACTGGCATTTTAATAATGGAGATGTTTCCAAGGTATCAAATGTTTTTGTCAGAATGGGTAAACGTGTTTACATACGGATGTTCCACACATAATCGTCCGGTTTGGTAAGGCGACCCAATGAATACTCATATATCCGGACATGCATATACAGAAATAAAAGTCTGATAGATATAAACTTATCTATCTTCTATCCGGTATCTCAACTGATAAATATGCATTTATTCCTGTGCGCCTAAAATACCCAAGCGCTTTTAAATCTATGCACCACCTTTCCACATACACACGAGAATAATCGAATATGCATAAACCTATTCAAATTCCCCTGCTATACACTATTTCCCCCATCGTTCATATTCGAGATTCACCCGACTCCGCGAGAGAACAAAATTCCCCGCGCCCTAAACGCCAGCTGCAGAAGGGTCGTTTCCCCCCCGGCATAATCACACCTGTAATGACCTGTGATGTTGCATAAAATTCCCTCAAGTGCCTCGCCTTTGCTGACATCGATCATGGAGATGTGACAGGTAGTTCAATATTGACTCGCATCTGCATGGCAAGGTTTTGGGCCGTCATGCAAATTGCATGGTGATTCCGGTGCTCTGAATGCGGACGTGTTTGTTATCGGGCGAGCATGGTGTTCTTTGATGTGGATGCTAATGCGTTCCGTGTTCCTTGCGTATGTTAACTAGACTACTAAATTTTGTTATCGAACACAGTACATAAAATAACTGTCAGAGGCGCCGCAACAACACAAAATGCACATAAACAAAAGTAGTCATTATAAACCCACCACGCTAATAAATTTCTGTCTCATTTTACAAAGCCATTTAAAACCATAATGATCAAATATGAAACATAATTTATCTATCATATGTTTTCTTCAAGGTCTTCCACACAGCTGGTGTCCATCTTTTTTGTTTGCAGAAGAAAATATTAATTTTCTGATTTTCATGGCCTCGTCCCAAACCTACGTAAGCTGTTAACTGGAATTATTTATTGAAAGACGTCCCTCTAAATGGTCATAAACCAAACACACTGATAGAGTCAACACTTCTGTGGTGATAGAAAAAAATGACTGCCTGTTGTAATATTTTTTTGCGTCAAATGTGCAGCGTAACGAGTGTTGGGAAGAGTAGATTTTACCTCACACGATTTTTTTTTCTTTTCCGAATAGCATTTTTTGAGTGCATTGAATGCGTTGCATATGATTTATTTTCAATCGTGAGGGGTTTAAATGATCTTTATCACAAGCTTATGCAAAAATCAGAGGACGTAATGAAAGGTTGTAAACATCAATTGCGTATGTATTCATAAAGGCAATAGCTAATGTTTACAAGGTTAGTTACTGACACAAAATATTAGCGGTCATATTTGCGAAAAAAAAATATATTCATGACTTGAAATCTAAATTACTTTTCAGCTATCATGATTAGGTCAGTACTGTTATTACGTATTTTCTTTTCTTTAACAAAAGTTAATAGAAACCCAGTTTAGGAAAGCAAATTTGACAGAAACTGATTACAAAGAAATATTACATAAATCATCTCATCACAAGAAAATATATGTATCTGATATATATATATATGTGTGTGTGTGTGTGTGTGTGTGTGTGTGTGTGTGTGTGTGTGAATATATATATATATATATATACATATATATATATTATATATATATATATATAAAATATATATATATATATAATATATATATACATACATATATATACATACATACATATATATACATACATATATATACATACACATATATACACATATACATGCACACACACACACACAGACACACACACACACAGACACACACACACATACACACACACATATATATATATATATATATATATATATATATATATATATATATAATTTATATTTACATATATAAACACACACAGACACAGACATGCATCAAACTTCACACGCAGATCCAACGAGCACACACGCCAGCGCCCCCTCCAACGCCCGACGCCCGAACAAGCACCCACACGCGTACTCTTGTAGTACACCCTGAACGTGCTCCTTAAATCATGTAAAATCAAATTATCAACAGCAATAAAAATGACGACACGAGAGGCTTCGGGGACGCAAGTGGCACTAATGGACTAAATACATAAACATGATATCCATTAAGGACGAGACTCGCACGTCAGCCCCTTATCGGAAAGGTGCGTGTTGGAGGCCGCCCTTGGAGTCGACGCGCCCCTGGCACGCCCGCCGCGATACCGAGTCGGGGCTCTCCCGGCGC
>NC_091562.1:11645483-11647983 GCF_042767895.1 Penaeus vannamei
ATCATAATGAAAAGAAAGAAAAAGAAAAGAAAAGAAAAAGAAAAAAGAAAAAGACGAAAAACAAGAAAGAAAAAGACGCAAAAAAAGAAAAAGAAAAAAATATATACATACATATATAACAAACAAATCGCCATCAGCCCCAAAGATCCTGCTCAACCGGCCGGCATTAGAATACATTTCTTCCTTAATTATATTCCATCATTCACCATTATGGACGGAGACGACGGCCGGAATTCAGCTTTAATATGATTCTCAGTTTATCTTTTGAAGGCCAGTTGCGTATCCTGTTTTGGAGGATTTCGAGCGGGTCGTAGCTATATCTAATTATTATTACGATTCTTATCATTATTATCTACATTGGTTATCATCGTGGTGCTTGTTGTCCCTGATGGTGATGATGGTACTGGTGGTGATGATGGTGGTGATGATGATGATGATGATGGTGATGGTGGTGATGATGATAATGATGATGATGATGATGATGATGATGATGGTGGTGGTGATGATGATGATGATGGTGATGGTGGTGATGATGATAATGATGATGATGATGGTGGTGGTGGTGGTGGTGGTGATGATGATGATGATGATGATGATGATGATGATGATGATGATGGTGGTGGTGGTGGTGGTGGTGATGATGATGATGACAGTGGTGATGGCGATGGTGGTGATTAATGATAATGATGAAGATATTGATATTGATAATAATAGTAATAATGCTGCTGATGATATAGATGATAACAATAACAACAGCAATAATAATGAGAAAAATAAGGATGGTACAATAATAATGATGATGATTACCATTATCCATACTGTCATCACTATCATTATCTTCATTATCATTAGTCATTATTGTTATCATTATCATTAGCAGTAGTAATCACTATGGTCCTGCCCATAATGAAAATGATATAACATTGATATCAGTATCCGCAACGTTACAGCTAGCAATAGTCTTTATCAAAATCATTATCAGCTTTATTGTTTTCATCATGAATTCTGTCATTAACTGCTTCATCACATCTTTATCGTCATCATTTGCTTATCACCATTTTTTTTTTTTTACATTCATGCAACTTTCTTGTAGATCTTTATTTTTCATTCATATTTCTTTCATAGTTTATTTATATTATCCGCTAAAACAGCTTACTTAAAAAATCAACCAATTCCAGTGGTCAGAAACCTCAAACAAGAATAAAATAAGACAAAACAAACAAAAACCAACTGAACTAAATCACCAACAAATAAACCCCAAACCAACCAAGTTAAATCATCCGTAAAAAAAAATAAAAAAACATCGACATCTTGTTCAACAGATTCTGAACGAGTTTGCAGAGCCGTTCGTCCGGCAGCAAACGTCACAGAACCGGCATCAGCAAGCGGATCGAATGCCACTTCGGATTCTAATTAGCGAGATGACGGAAGATTGGCGTGGCTGGAGAAGGGATCCGAATCGCCAACATCCGGATAAGGGTCACCTGCACGAGGGGGATTCCGGTACTTATAGAGTTAGCTAATTTTTTTTGGGGGGAATCAAGCTTTTAATTTCTTTTTTCCTCTATTTTTGTGGAAGATAAGATGACTGAATGACTTGATGAATGGGTGAATTAAAAGAATGGTAGATTAAGAGAGAGAAAAATAGAGGTCGATGATATCAATAGCTGATTGCAGATAAGGAGCCTAAATTTTATCTGCATCTACCTATATGTAAATCAGTCCATATCTATAAATCCATCTACCTAGTTATGTGTCGATATCTCCTTATCTATCTATCTATCTATCTGGAGTATTCACAGGCATAAAGATACATATCAATGGAAGAAGAGACAGGTAGAAAGTAGCAGCTCATCCAACTGACCAAAAATAAATAAACAAATAACAAACATACACATAAAAACAAACGGAAAAGGACAAGAAAATATATATTTATCAGATAAATACGAGACAGAAAATGGGGCGACCAAAGCGGAATCGAAAGAAAATCCAAATAGAAAGAAAGAGATAAAACCGAAGAAAAAAAAGAAAATAGTACAGAGAAAAGATATAAATGCCAACAACAACGATAACGAAGAAAAAACTATTCACAAGCACAAGCAATAAAGAATGACAGAGAAAATTAAAAACAAGACAGACGGACGGCCAGACAAAGCAAGCAACAAGGGAGATAAAAAGCAAAAGAGAATAGACAGAGAAAATCAGATAAAGAGAAAGCGAGACACAGAAAGAAAAACGGAGACAAAGACAGGGGAAAAATAGGATCAGTCAGAGTGCAAAATCAAAGGTTAATTCCCGCCAGGTCAGTCCACCGCTAAATTCTCCTTCTTCCCTTTCTCCGTCTTCTTCTCCTTCTCCATCTTCTTCTTTTTCTTTTTCTTCTTCTTCTTCTTCTTCTCCTCCTTCTTCATCTTCTTCTCCTTCATCATCATCCCATCACCACCACCACTACCACTACTACTATCATCATCATCATCACCATCCTCTTACTCTTCTTCAT
>NC_091562.1:11682983-11685483 GCF_042767895.1 Penaeus vannamei
TCGTGAGGTCGTGGGAAATGCGTGGTAGGACAATTAACTACCGTTTTTTTGAAACCCAAACCTGCTGAGTTTACATATATTTTTTTCTAGATTTTTCTTTCTTTTTTCCTCGGTCTCCTTCTTTCTTTCTTTCTTTCTTTCTTTCTTTCTTTCTTTCTTTCTCTCTCTCTCTCTCTCTCTCTCTCTCTCTCTCTCTCTCTCTCTCTCTCTCTCTCTCTCTCTCTCTCTCTCTCTCTCTCTCTCTCTCCCCGCCCCTATCTCTCTTTGCTTCTCTCCCTCCTTGCCTCCCTAATTTCCTCCCTCTCGCTCTCTGTTTCTCTCCCCCTCTCACTCTCTTAATTGCTGATTCTCACCTTTCCAAGTCGGAATTTCATTACTGACCCCCCCCCCCCAAAAATAAAAAAAAAAAAAAAAACAAGAAAAGTACACTTAATGGTCAGAACAGGTTTTTTCTCTCTCGGTTTTCTGGGACTGTCAAATGCACAGTGTCAGGGTAATTGGTACCTGTAGTCTCAACGCTTTACCAATTTAAATGATTAAATATGTAAAGACAAAAACAAAAGGGGAGAGAGAGAGAGAGAGAGAGAGAGAGAGAGAGAGAGAGAGAGAGAGAGAGAGAGAGAGAGAGAGAGAGAGAGAGAGAGAGAGAGAGAGAGAGCTGTAGTCTAAACCTTTTACCAATTTAAATGATTAAATATGTAAAGACAAAAGGAGAGAGAGAGAGAGAGAGAGAGAGAGAGAGAGAGAGAGAGAGAGAGAGAGAGAGAGAGAGAGAGAGAGAGAGAGAGAGAGAGAGAGAGAGAGTGGGGGGGGGGGAGAGGGGGAGAAAGAGAGAGAGAGGGAGGGAGGGAGGGAGGGAGGGAGGGAGGGAGGGGGAGGGAGAGGGGGAGAGAGAGAGAGAGAGAGAGAGAGAGAGAGAGAGAGAGAGAGGGGAGAGAGAGAGAGAGAGAGAGAGAGGGAGAGGGAGAGAGAGAGAGGGAGAGAGAGAGAGAGGGGAGAGGGAGAGGGAGAGGGAGAGAGAGAGGAGAGAGAGAGAGAGAGAGAGAGAGAGAGAGAGAGAGAGAGAGAGAGAGAGAGAGAGAGAGAGAGAGAGAGAGAGAGAGAGAGGAGAGAGAGAGAGAGAGAGAGAGAGAGAGAGAGAGAGAGAGAGAGAGAGAGAGAGAGAGAGAGAGAGAGAGAGAGAAAGGAAAAAAAATGTCCGAAAATATGCAAATAATTACTAAACACCATCATCTTCACCGACACTCGAGCTACATAGAATTAAAACCTCATGAAGTGAATCCAATTCTATATTTTACTTTAGAACCTTTTGCTTTTTTTTTACCTTGTACTGCAATTAGCTCTTGCCTTGTACGGGTGTGTGTAAATGATAAACAAAAGTCTAGCTACAACTCAGGCCACCTATTGGTTGTGTTAACTTCATCGTTGGGAAATGTTAGAGCGAAGCCAAGCATTATTTTCCACCACGTGTAACGGGTCATACTGCCAAACACAGTAACATAACGGAATGGGAGAAGACAAAAATGGCATCCCATGACGTGTTAAAAGTGATGGTACTTTTATGGTGTACTATCATAACTATGTGTTCTCTCTTTTGCTCTATAGCTTTAAACTTGCGCTATGTGTGAGTATACTTACACACACACACACAAATACATAAATATATATATATATATATTGTTATACTGGTGATATACATATATGTATCAACATACGTATATATGTAACTGTATGTGTGTGTGAGTGCAACGCAACGGAATAGATCTGATAATGGCAATATCATATTTCACATTTTATTTTAGCTTCTTATGCCACACACTTCCCACATTCCGAACCGCCGGGAACGTCGATTCCCCGGAAGGCGCGCCACCGCCGCCAAAGAGCGCAAACAAAACACATGCACCGCGACCCGGATGAAGGTCCGCCACAGCTCCAGCCAATCGGTGATATCGTGAGATTTTTTTTATCTCTTTTTCTTCTTTTTAGCGTTTTTCCTTTGTTTCTTTTTTATAATGGAAAGAACCCGAGGGAAGGGGGGAAGGGGAGTAGTTCTTTCCTGCTAAATCATGACGACCGTTGCCTATAAAACCCAACATGGATCAGAAGCTATCGCACAAAATGACAAAATTCGCTGCAACACGCAAGGTTCAGAAAATAAAACGAAAAAAAGAAAAGGAAATAAAAGAAAAAAAGAAAGAGAGAGAGAAAAAAAAGGAGAATCCATTTATCATATACACAGAACTTATACCTCCTTCCCCCCATTCACCCCCCACATCCTCCCTCCCGCTCCCTACCTCCTTCCCTTCCTCCCTCCCTTAAACCCCTACCCCCCCTCTATCCTTACCCACCCTCCCTCCTCCCATTCTGACTACTATTGTTATTTTTTCCCCTTTCTTATTTTCGCTCCCATAATTCCTTCTCTCCACGCAAGAAGGATATCGACCGAACACTTTACGAAAATTGAACATCAACTCGAAATCGCCGCCGACGCCGCGACCCG
>NC_091562.1:11695483-11700483 GCF_042767895.1 Penaeus vannamei
AGGGCGAATAGAAAGCCCGGCCCGGACGGCGGCCCGCGAGCGTGGGTGGCCGAAAAAGTTCTGCGACGGCATATAGGTTAACAGTAGGCTGTCAGGCGAGGCAAGCATGCAAGCTGACAGGCGCACTTGCAGGCAGGTACGAATCAGGCAGGGTGGCAAAGAGGCAAACAAGATAGTAAATACAGGTAAGTAAAATGGCAGGGTGGCAGGGTGAAGAGCACTTACATGCCACACGGCAATCACTTGGCTTAGTAGACGAGCAAGCGCCGACGTAGACGCGCCTTGCCACTGACGGCCAACGAAAATGGCGAACATAGGCTAGATTTAATAAATTTATGTACGAATATATGTACAAATGTGTATACATATATACATGTATGTATATATATTTATCTATATACAAAAACTCACACACACATAGCTATCTCTATCTCTCTCTCTTTATATATATATATATATATATATATATATATATATATATATATATATATATGTGTGTGTGTGTGTGTGTGTGTGTGTGTGTGTGTGTGTGTGTGTGTGTGTGTGTGTGTACAAACACACACACACACACACACACACACACACACACACACACACACACACACACACACACATATATATATATATATATATACATATACATACATATATATATATATATATATATATATATATGTATATATATATATTTATATATATATATATATATATTTATATATATACATATTTATATATATATATACATATATATATATATATGTATGTATGTATGTATATATGTATATATGTATATATATATATATAAATATATGTATGTATGTATGTATATATTTATATATGTATATATGTATATATATATATAAATATATATATATATATGTATATATATATGAGCCTCTGTGTTTGTGTTATACCTGCCTGTCATGTATCCATGTTTGTAATCAGTTTAAACAGATATTATCATCGAGAACACTTTAAAGAAAATCTGCTGCTGCTTCCCGAAATAAAGATCGTCGTTCGGGCGAGACGTTCGGATTATCAACAACACGGCTATAACTCCCCTTCTGGAAATTAATTAGTAATCCCGCCTTGTCAAAATCGCAATTAGCCCACGGCTGACATGGCGACCAGCCCTAACAATATGCATATAGAATACAAAAAAAGAAGGAAGGACGGGGAAAAACTAGAAAGAACTACGAGAGAGAAGAAAAAAAACTTATCCAAAAAATAACTCTGACAGAATATCAAAACCAAGTCGAAAAGTGTCGCCGCAGCAGTCTGTGCGAGTGTGATATATTTCTCAAACATGACGTACAAGTGCGACTCCAAAACATCGTCCAGGATCCCATGAGGAAAGGGGTTGCCAGCGAAGAAATTATCACAGGTAGATGGCACTCGACGTGAGGGTGAGGATCGTGAGGTCGGGATAAGTGGGGAGGGATGGTGGTTGAGTATGAGGAAGGGTGAGGGGAAACGGAGAAAGATGAGGGAGCAGGGTAGAGTAGAGTAGGAGGGACATGTGAGGAAGATTGTGAGGGTGGGGGACGCTTGGTTAATGAGGGAATGTGAGGAAATTCGAAGTATAAGGAAGCGGGATAGATGGGTAGAAAGGAAATAAAGAAGAAAGAAAGAGAAGAAGCAGACCCAGAAACTAAAGCCGACGAGCAATGTACAAGCACGAGGTTATCATGAGGCAAAGAACAAGACGAAGAACAAGACGAAGAACAAGACGAAGCAACATGAGGAAAATCCTAAAGAAAGCCTCAAGAACTCGCAGAGTAGACACAAGACCAAAGTCCTCCGAACGCCCGTGCTTCCTCAGCCTTGACTTCACTGGTATTTCACCGAGGAAGCAAAACCGTTGATGTCCTTCTCTCCCTCTGGCGGGGCCTTGTTTCTTGCTTCTTATTGTTTTTTTCTTTATGTATGAATGGATAAGAGGAGAAGGAGATAACGATGATAATGTGTATTATGAAACAAGACTGGCGGTTGGGGTACAGAATATAGCAAAATATTGATTACATGCTGCTCATCTGAACATGAAGATGACAGTACAAGAAAAAAAAGACTAAAAGACGGAGATATAGAAAAAAGACACATAATAGACAGGACATAAGGAATAAAGAAAGGCAAATACCAAAATAGTGTACATACCCCCCTAACCCCCCCCCCACATCACAAAATAAAAACGCCAAGAAAAAAAGAAAGAAAAGACGAAAAAAAAACACTGAACGCACACTCACACCTGGACGTCAAGCTTCCACGGAACAGGTTCTCCCGATGCTGCGTTCAAGAAGACACGTCCAAAGCGGCTAGAAATCGCACGCACTCGTTCGTAAATAAACGCCAATGCTCGTTCCTGTTCGCTTCTGATTGATGATAAGCCCAGGTATGCGGAAAAATAATGCCGAATATTTCCCGCTAAACAAAGGAAATTTCACAACAGACGGACAAACAAGGCGGCGCAGGTGGTACTGTTTGTTGCGCATTACTTCCCTTTTATTCTCCTTATCAAATACTATCATTATATTATATACTATATTATACTATATATCTCTTCGTGGTTGATTATCTCTATCATAGATCGGGCTTCCCCGTGGCCTGTGATTACGACTTTGGCAACTACCGTCTTTTACCGCTGATTAGATAGACTATTCAGATTAAGATAGCGGTTCTAAAAAGGTGAAAGAAGGTGAAGGAGAAGAAGGAGAAGGAGGAGAAAAAAAGAAGAGGAAGAAGAAGAATATGATGATGATAAAAAAAATGATAATGGAAATAGTAGGAATGATAATAACAAGCAAAATAACAACAGCAATAATAATAGTAATGATAATGATAATAACCAAAAATAATTATAATAATAATGATAATAATAATAACAATAACAATAATAATAAAAATAATAGTAATAATAAAAACAATGTTAATGATAGTAATAATAATAATAATAATAATAATAATAATAATAATAATAATAATAATAATAATAATAATAATAATAATAATAATAATAGTAATAATAATAACAAAAACAACAACATTGATATTAACAATAATGATAAAAAAATTATAATAATAAAAACAATGATAATGATGATGATGGATGGTACTAGCGTCAATAAGAGTAATAATAAAAATCATAATATTAATAATGATGATTATAATGGTAACTACAATAAAAACACCACCACCAACAATAACAATAATAATAACAGTAATAATAACACTGACAAGAGTAAAAATGATAATGTCTACAACGATAACATCTCAACAATAATAATAATGAAAAGAAAAAAAGAAAAAGAAATGGAAAGAGTTGAAGAAAAGGAGACAAATAATAATAATAACAATAATAATAATAATATTAATAATAATACTAATCAGAAAAGGAAGAAGAAGAAAATGATGAATGATAATCATGATGATGATGATGATGATGATGATGACGGTAATAATAATAATAATAATAAGAAGAAGCAGAAGATGAAGAGGAAGAAGAAGAAGAACTCCTTTAACGGAGAAGCAGTGACCCGTGACAAGGAACACCACCTGCGAGCATCGGCCTATATTACCAGCAGCGCCGGCTAAATCAACATCTCCTCGACTTCCTCGTCCGAAAACCAGATCGTCTTCTCCGCCTACTTGCTCGCCGGAGAAAGCTCTTCCTCGAGACGCGGCGCTGCAACATTGCAACGGCATGACCCCCTCCCCCTTTTTTTGCGCGTGGGGTCAAGAGGGGCGTGTAGGTCTTGCAATATGAATTCGCTTCGCCTCTCGGTGCCGTTCGTTATAAATGTATTCGATACGTAATAAGATTTCTTCGCTGCAACTGGAGTCAATTGGGCTTGCGCATTCCGATGCTCCCTTCGCCGCCATAATTCGCGAATGTTATGGATTCCCGGACCCGAAAAACCCATCTTCTAATTTGTCTTTAGAATTCCTCTCGGCCAGGTAGTCATTAAATCTTTAAACTTATAAGCGCGGGAGAAGAAAAAAAAGGGAAAGTATTCGAGAAAAAAAGGTTTTGTGCGGGAAACAGATAAATACAGACTTAGCGATAAATGTCAGGGGAGGCGATGGACGCAGCCATTTTGAACCTGATCGTTGCCAGATAAACGGGAGACCCCAAGTTGTGGTGACCCTTCGATGCTATTGGTACTACTACCTGCATCACGACGTCGCGTCATTAGGCTGCCACGCTGCGCGGATCTACAAGGGCGAAAATCTACTGCGCTGCGACTCGAACGAAGACCCTTCGCGACATCGGAACACAAAAAGAATTTCAGAGCCAAGAAATGTACAAGTTTCTAGAAATGGATTTCGTGGGTTTCAACAGGTGGATGTCAACGTTGCCATAAAAGACAAAATGTTAGACCGGTACGTCTGTGGTATGGGAGCGCGAGTGTGGTAACGATGTCGGCGACAGCTGTGATAGACAGGACCAGTGATTTCGCCTTTTTCATTTCATTATCTGTTATCTAACACCGGCGGATCTTGTCCATCTGTAAGCAGAGGGCAACCCGTGTCAGCTGTTGGGTCTCTCTTTCTCCTTTCCCCCTCTCTCCCTCTGTCTCTCTCCTCTTTTCCTCCCGCTCCTTCTTCCCCTCTCTCTCCTTCTCCCTCTCCCCCTCTCTCTCACGTCTCCTCCCTTCTCCGTCTCTCTCCCCTCCCCCTCTTTCCCCAACTCCCCCTCCCTTCCCCCACCACTCGCCAATCCCCTCCTCATCCCTCCATCCTTCAAGATCCACAAAAGCTAAAGAAGGAATAAAATAAGACATATTTCCAAGGAGACAGACAGATTCGCACGCAGAAGCCCCATCGCCGGCGCCACGTACCTCCATCCCAACCTGCCCGTAGTGGAACCCAAATCGACAATTTATCCCCTCGTCAGAAATATATTTTCGGCGAGCCAACTTTTTCCTCCATCTACCCTCAACAAATATGCAGATTGAGTGACTCGCATGGACACGGTAATCTAATATCGACCATTAACTCTTAAC
>NC_091562.1:11720483-11722983 GCF_042767895.1 Penaeus vannamei
CGCGTACGAGAGAGAGAGAGAGAGAGAGAGAGAGAGAGAGAGAGAGAGAGAGAGAGAGAGAGAGAGAGAGAGAGAGAGAGAGAGAGAGAGAGAGAGACTGGGGGGGAAGGAGGGAGGGAGGGAGAGAGAGACCGACAGACTGCGAGAGGGGAGTGGGATGGTGAGACCGAGAGGCAGACAGACAAACTGAGAAAGAGGAAAAGAAAAAAAAAATAACGTTCAAATTAAATCGCGAATCCCATCCTCTAACTCTGAAAGCAGATACGGGTACAGATTTAAGCTCACTCCAACCTCCAACTTTCAAACATCAAATTTCATTCCTGTCGCCATCGTAAACAGAACATGGGCGCGAGGCAGATGACATGCAAGTCAGACGCCATGAGAACGAGCTCGTCACCGATACTTAAACTCTCCGTCAGAGGTTCAGTCACAGCCATCATTTTAAGGTTCATTTGCATAGGGACAGTGACCGCGGGGCTGCAGTGACAGGCGGTCGCTGATGGGTACGTCTGGGGGGGGTTCTTCAGCGGGTTTCGACACCCTCTCGTTACACACACACACACACACACACACACACACACACACACACACACACACACACACACACACACACACACACACACACACACACACACACACACACACACACACACACACACACACACACACACACACACACACAAACACGCATGGATACACACAGACATAGAGTTGGATTGACAGATAGATAGATACAGATCTGCATCGTTTCGACTGGGTTTTTACGAGCATTTGTTTCGAATCTTATATTTCATTTTGCTTTTAATTCATTCATTTTATCCATTCCTACGTTGACTATATTCTCCTTCATATCAACCATTTTTTTAAAGATTTTTACCATATTTATCATATCTACTACCATAACAGAATCACCATCACTTATCTTAAAATGGCCTCCGCCCCCACCCTCCTATAGACATACCTACGCCGCCATTTAGAATCTAAATACTTAGAATCTCTGAATCTAAATACTTAATTTTGAGTCTAAATACTCAATTTAAGATCCAAATACTCCGATACATTATAATCCGCGTGACGCATTACATTTTGAGTTTTCAGACTTAAATGACGAGTATTTAAGTTTTAAGTTTTAAGAGTTTTGAGTTTTAAGTCTCAAGACAAATAAGTACTAAGTCTTAAGTTTAACGACTTAATACTTAATTTAAATGACAAGAATTAAGTTTTAAGATTTAAATGACAAGTATGAAGTCTTTTGTTTAAATACTTAAATGACAAATATTGTTTGAGCTTTAAGACAAATGACAAGAATTAAGTTTAAAGACATAAATGACAAGAATTAAGTTTAAAGACTTAAATGACAAAAAATAAGTTTTAAGACTTAAATGACAATTATTAAGTTTTACGTTTCAAGATCTATATGACAAGTATTGTGTTAAATTGTATGACTTAAATGACATGACAAGGTTCTTCCCACACAGTGGAGTAACTCGGGAGACGCGAGACTGACAGACAAGTTACCCCTGCAACTTTCTAGTTCTTTCGTTGTCTTTTCTTCTTCTTCTTCTTTACCTTTTTTTTTTTTTTTTTTTTTTTTTTTTTTTGTCTGATATGATTCCAGAGTTCTGGGTGGAGAGAATTGGCCAGGGATTCCTATTCCCTCCTAAGCTGTAAAAAACTAATGGCGGGAAAATATCATGATCTATAGCCTGTTTTTTTCTCTCTCAATATCTCCTCCTTCCCTTTAACCTGATGATGATTGTTGTTGACGATGATGATGGATGATAATAATGATGGATGATAATGATGATAATGATGATGACGTTGATGATGATGATGATGATGTTGATGATGATAATGTTGATGATTATGTATAATAATAATAATAATAGTAATAATAATAATAACAATAATAATAATAATAACAATGATAATGATAATAATAATAACAACAACAACAATAACAATAATAATATCAATAGTAATAGTACCAATAAAAAAATAGTAATAGTAGTAGTAGTAGGAGTAGTAGCAACGACAACAATAACAGTAGTAACAACAAAAGCATTTTACAGCATTCCTTCCCTCTCCTCCAGATTCCTTGTCTGAGGAAGAGAATGCTTCTGTTCCTCCGCGTGTGCCGCCTCCGTCTGGAATTTGACGTAACAGAGTCCGACTTCACATTCCCTCGGGTTATGCATTCCCTCCCCTCGCGTCCCCTCTTTACATCCGCCTTTTCTCTCTTTCCCTTCTTCTCCCTCTCTTTAACGCTATCTCATTTTCTCTTGTTATGGGATGCCTTTTATTTTTTTTTTTTTTCATTTTCTTTTTCCTTCCCTCTTTTCTTTTTCTGATTAGGATTCTTTCTTCTTCTTCTTTCTCTTCTTTTCTTCTTTTTCTTATTCTTCTCTCTCCTTCTCTGGGATTCCCTTTCCTCCTTCCACTCTTCATCCTTCTTCCCCTTTTTGCTCAACCTCCCTCTTTTAATTTGGCTCCCCTTTCT
>NC_091562.1:11727983-11730483 GCF_042767895.1 Penaeus vannamei
CCCTCCTCCCTCTTCTCCTCCCCCCCCCCGCACACCGGCTTCTATAAACGCAATGAAGCGGAACAACAGAGGGCGAAGAACGAGGCAAAACCCGATCTCATTCTACTAATTAAATGATCAACCAAATATAGATATTCGAGAGAAAGGAGAGAGGGAGAGAAAAGGGGCAAAGGGGTTGATTAGGGAGAGGAAGAAGAAAAGGGGGAAAATGGAGAAAGGAGGAGGGAATAAGAGTGGGATAGGAAGAAGAGGAAAGTATGGAAATGGATGGAAAGAGAGGGAGAAGAGAGTTGAAGTGAGAAGCAATAAAACTAACAATAAAAGAACAAACAACTGTTATAGATAGGTAAATAAACTAAATATATATAAATATATATATATACATAAATATATATATATATATATATATATGACAAAAGAAGAAAAAAACTACACAAAACAACCCCGCCCCATAATAAAAAATTGAAAAAAATAAAAAGAAAACGGCAGTTCATATCCAATCCCAAACTTTGCCAATCGCGAGGCCGCTGCCGCTCCTGACGCCCCAGAGACCGTGGCAGCGTCAGGAGCTCTCTCTCTACGCCCTTGATGAGTAACGCATGGGCCGTGAGGTCTCGCTGGTGATGAATGACGACGCTGAGGTGATGGTGGGCTGTGGGCGTCGTTTATACAGCTTCTGGTGGGCGGGCAATCCACAGCTTTGCTTGCTATTGGATGCCAAAGTTGATGAGACAAGAAGAGAGAAAGAAGAAAAACAGAAAGAAAGAGAAAGAAAAAAAATGTTGAAGAGGGAAACGGGAGGGTTTGAGAGAGAGAGAGAGAGAGAGGGAGGGAGTGGAGAGGGAGACAGAGAAAGAGAGAGAGAGAGAGAGAGAGAGAGAGAGAGAGAGAGAGAGAGAGAGAGAGAGAGAGAGAGAGAGAGAGAGATAGAAGGGAAAAGGCGCCGTAGATAGATGAATAACTAGATAAAGAGATCAATGGACGGATAGATAAGCAGATAGTGAGAGTTAAGGATAGATAGAAAGATAGAGAGAGAGATAGATAGATAGATAGATAGAGAGAGAGAGAGAGAGAGAGAGAGAGAGAGAGAGAGAGAGAGAGAGAGAGAGAGAGAGAGAGAGAGAGAGAGAGAGAGAGAGAGAGAACCGCCTGGTCGGACCGACCGCCAACCAGCTTAGCCGCCGGTATCAAAAACTCAAACGTCATTTTCACATCGCTATGAATCCCATAAGGTACGAAGACGTCTAGTCAAGCTAACTTTCCATAAAAAAAATAAAAAAAAATCGACGCTTATATTACCGTGCGCCGATCGACTTCAAATTAAATAAAGGACAAATACGACCATAAAGAAATGATAATAAAAAAAACTAACAAACAGTAATATTGTTGCAAAATTGGTGATAATGAATGAAACAAAAACTGGAGAAGACGTTGCTAAATCTTACCTTGATAAGACGATGACGTAATCAAGACGCTCCCTCTCTTCTTTACTTTTCGTATGTCTTTTTAAATTAATTTTACTCTTGTTATATTTTCTTCTTGACACTTTAATTAGGTATGTGTAATATTCCACTTATTAATTACCAAACACTTTCAAAGCTCACAGAAAAAAGATCATTACTTTTACTTTTATTATTTCTTATTTTCAAAGACAATATTTGTCGTGTTAAAAAGCATATGATAGAGAATTATCTAAAAAGATTAAACTGTCTTTCAAAACCGTGAAATTCCAACGGGGCTCAAGAAATGACAAAAGGTTCTTTTCAATATTTTCGTACTTTTCATATGATTTGCACCTACATAAATATGTATCAGTACTCAAAGAGTGATCACTTGTCAAAAGAAAAAACGAATTCTCTTATTTCTTTCGCCTTAGGGACGCAAAAAGGAAAATATTTGCTCCTTGAGTTATTCAAAGGCGACAAGAAGCCTTCGCAACCCTTCCTCTGTCACACGTTAAATAATCAAGGTTCGTCTCACGGAATCTCTGATCTTCACAGCTTTCCTGTTCTTTAAATTATTCACACTTCCGCCTTGACGTTCTCTGCTCTGACGCTGGCGGCTCACACTTGACCTGCTCTCCCCTGCCTTTTCATCAGCTCGGGTCACACTAGCACTCGAGACGCGCCTTTCACCGTCGACGCTGGAGTGGGAGCAGTTTCCTCCGCCACAACGCACAGCGGTGCCCGTGAGGCCTTCTTCGTCTGGGCCGCAAAACACTTTCGGCCCTTGAGATGTGTCTGGATTATTACTAGATTTTTTGGGTTTTGATATTTGTTTACCTTCCTCTTAGTGCATCACCAAATCCTTCGGCTCGTATATCAGTTTTACGCTACAGTGCGAAAGTCACTTTTGTCTACGATCACCAGATAACACGAAAAAGTTACCTAAACAACGCTGTTACGTCTTTATTTTCTCAGCTACAAACAATTTACACTGGACGACAAATGGCTGGGCACCGCAGGACCTGGACGCGATCCCGGCTCTCCTCCTTCGAAGT
>NC_091562.1:11755483-11770483 GCF_042767895.1 Penaeus vannamei
CGCTTGCTTTCAACACTTCGCAAAATCACTCACCAAATTGACGCTGTCGTTTCGGAGTAATAACGATGATGGTGGTGATAATAAATAGACATAAAGGACAATAATGCTAATGATAACGACAACAATGACTAAGGCAAAAATGATAATGATATTGGTGATGGTGGAGGAGATCATAACGATAATAATGACATAATAATAATAATAATATTAGTAATGACAATTACAATAATTATAATATTAGAATAATAATAATGATGATAATGATAATAATAACATTGTTAATAATGATAATAATAATAATGTTAATAATGATAATAACAACAACAACAATAATGATAATAATGTCAATAGAGATGATGACCCAAAAACGATAAAGCTGAAACTTTCCTAAAAATGACGAAGAACTCATATGCCAAAAAAATGCAATAAGAAATAATAAAAAGTACTGACGTCGTCCGGGTCAAGTCAGGTCGCCTCGCCCACTGACCAGAACTTCAAAAAGACGCCTCATGGAAAGTCAAAGGTGACGAATTCATGTGCTGTGGGGGTTTTGATCAACAAAAGAGGGCTTGGTGAGAATGATGGTTAATCATAATAATTTTTGTGATGATGATGGCAGCAACAATAACAAAAATTGACCAAAAAAACGATAATAGCGATAATGACAGCAAAATTGTCATCAGCAGCAGCAACAACAAAAACAACAACAGCGCCACCAAAAAACAATAAAAACAAATACAACACAACAACAAAGACAAAAACAACAAAAACAGACGACCCACAGCTGCCGCCCACATAGGCCTGCGCAAAAGCCACCTGCATCACCCCCCCCCCTCCCTCCCTCCCTTCCCTTTTCCACGAAACCCCCGTTCGCCTGATGCTGCCGTTCTTCATCCCGAGACGTAATGGCACCTCGTTGCATTATGGCAAGAACGGATGAGCATAATCTGGACGTCTTCTTTTTTCTGACGTCTCTGTGGCAAATACGTCGACGTCAAACCCGCTCTGGGAATCCGACGCCCATCTTTCTCTTTCTTGAGCTATTTGTCCAATCTGTTTGGGGGATTCTTTCTCTCTCTCTCTCTCTCTCTCTCTCTCTCTCTCTCTCTCTATCTCTCTCTCTCTCTCTCTCTCCTATCTATCTATCTATCTATCTATCTATCTATCTATCTATCTATCTATCTATCTATCTATCTATCTATCTCTCTCTCTCTCTCTTTTTTTTTTTTTTTTTTGGGGGGGGGGGGGGAGTTTGCTCGGTGGCAGTTAGACGGTGACGTGGAACGTATTGATATTGATGATGATGATGATGATGATGATGATGATGATGATGATGATAATTACAGTAGTATTGACAACAGCGGGGTTGAAATCGATCGATCGAATAAATTGCAATTGTTATAAATATCATATGATGGTAACGGCGATGATGATATTGACTGATGATAATTAATGATGATGAATGAGTGGTGATGATCATGATGGTGATGATGAGGACAACGATGATGGTATTAATCACTACCATAAATTTTATTCCAATCATCATCGCTTTTAATCATGATCACAATTACCTATTGATGCTACGAGTCTACCTCAGATATTCCATTCCCTCCCAGTACCTCATCATCTCCATTCCTCCTCATCTCCCTCTTCCTCCTCCTCCTATTCCCCCTTCCATTTTTTTTTACCCTCCTCCCCTCTGCCCCCTTTCTTCTTCTTCGAAAATCCTCTTGAGCCACTTTTCCCCCATCCTGTTTTCATCGCTCGAGCCTTTCTTCCCTTATCGCAAATCAGGCAACGGCGCTCACTCAGTCAAGAAGCCTGCTTTGTCTTGGCCGGAAGGGAAGGTTCGGCTGCTCGTTATTGCGTTAAAATTGTGATCGTAGCGAAGGGGTTCGTCATGCTGCTGTAATGATAATGGTGGTGATGATGGTCATGGTATGGGCAGTACTAATAGTTGTTAGAACAGTAACAGTACAATATTTATAAAAATAATAATAATGATAATAATAATAATTACAGTAATAATAATAATCAATATAATAAAAATAATCGTACAATAGTAATAATCATCATAAGAATAAAATAGCAGCAGTAGTAGCAATAATACCTATAACGATATTATTAATAATAATAATAATAATAATAATAATAATGATAATAATAATAGCAACAAAAATGATAACATTACGAGCAATAGTACTACTACTACCACCGCAACTACAGATAAAAAAATTAAATATTGAATCCAAGCGATGCCATATAAATCAATAGACGAAAACGATTAAGAATATAAATCCCCGCGGTATTTGAAAGAGGAAGCCCAATACTTAATTTTCTCGCTAAAAATATAAATCTAATAATCGAAAGCCGAATTAAAATCAAAATTAATTAACTGGTAATACTAAGAAAAAACTTGTCCGAGCCTCTTCAAGCTGAGAGAGAGAGAGAGAGAGAGAGAGAGAGAGAGAGAGAGAGAGAGAGAGAGAGAGAGAGAGAGAGAGAGAGAGAGAGAGAGAGAGAGAGAGAGAGAGAGAGAGAGAGAGAGAAAAGAGAAGAAGAGAAGAGAAGAAAATAGAGAGAGACAAATGAGTGAAGAAAAAGCGATTACTTCTCATCCTTAATGTTCGAGCTGATTTTATTGCAACGAAAGCTCCGCCCACTTTTGCATGAAGTTTTAGTTTGCTTTTAACTTCCCTTGAGATAGCTGTTGCAGGGGGCGGGGTCCTCTGACTCTGTTTATGATCGCGTCTCTTGTTTTGTGAAAGGTTTCGGCGTTCGTGCGTTCGTCTTTGCATGTGCTCTGTGTTTCCATATATTTTTCTGGAATGTTCGGCTTGTTTCTCTGTATTAGTTTTCTTACTCTCTCTCCCCCCGCCTGTTTCTCTTTCTTTTATCTTTCCTTCTTTTTCTCTTTCTTCTTTTTTCTTTAGAGAGAGAGAGAGAGAGAGAGAGAGAGAGAGAGAGAGAGAGAGAGAGAGAGAGAGAGAGAGAGAGAGAGAGAGAGAGAGAGAGAGAGAGAGAGAGAGAGAGAGAGAGAGAAGAGAGAGAAGAGAGAGAAGAGAGAGAAGAGAGAGAAGAGAGAGAAGAGAGGGAAGAGAGAGAAGAGAGAGAAGAGAGGAAAGGGGAGAGAGGAAAGGAGAGAGGAAAGGAGAGAGAGAGCGGAGAAAGAAAAGTGAGGGAGGAAGGAAGGAGGAAGATAATGAATGAGGAAGAGAGAGAGAGAGAGAGAGAGAGAGAGAGAGAGAGAGAGTGTGAGTGAAAGAGAAAGAGATAGAGAAGGAGAAAGAGAGAATGAAAGGGGAAGAAGAAGAAGTAGAAGTGAACGAGAAAGAAAGAGAAAACGAAAGAAATAGAAATGATGAAAAAAAGGAAAAGGAGAAAGAGAAAGACAAGGAAAAAAGACATTCAACAGAAGGAGAAAAAAGGCCAAGGCAATCAAAACATCATTTCCAGATTTTCGCGAATGCAGGAAAATGTGGCGAAAGCGCAGACTCTTTGGGAAATGTCCCTGACTAATGGACACATATTTGCTTAAGGAGATAATCTAAGACAAGAAGGATCGCTCGAGAAAGGGAAAAGCCGCCGAAGATTATTTGGTGATAGAAAGGTCCGGACGCGAAAAATCTACTGTGGGTGTATGTATTTACATATACATACACACACACGCACATTTATATATATATATATATATATATATATATATATATATATATATATATATATATATATACATACACATATATACACACTTATGTATGTATAACATATACTTACATATACATATATATATATATATATATATGTATGTATGTATGTATGTATATATGTATATATGTATATATGTGTGTGTATATATATATATATATATATATATATATATATATATATATATATATATATATATAAGTATATATACATATAAGTATATATATATATATATATATATATATATATATATATAAGTATATATACATATAAGTATATATATATATATACAAGTATATATATAATATATATATATATAAAGTATATATATATATATATATATATATTTATATATATATATATATATTATATATATATATATATATATATATATATATATATATATATATATGTATATATATAAGTATATATATATAAGTATATATATATATATAAGTATATATATAAGTATATATATATAAGTATATATATAGTATATATATAAGTATATAAGTATATATATAAGTATATAGGTATATATATAAGTATATATATATATAAGTATATATATTTATCTATACACATATATATACAAGTTTATAAAAAAAAAAAAAAAAAAAAAAAAAAAAATATATATAAGTATATATGTATATATATATATATATATATATATATATACATATATAATATATACTAATACATGTACACAGATAGATAGATATAGATGTTGATATGTATACGCAGAAAGGCAAAGTAAAGGGAAGGAGAGGTTATGCGTGAATAAGGATGAAAATCATCACGATTTTATATGACGGGAAACATATTCAGTGGGGGGAGGGGGGGGGGGGGGCACCAAGACTGACGATGAAAGAGACGATGCAGGAGACGAGAGAAGACCTACCTCTGCCTTCCACGACGTTTGATTGATAAAAAAACAGGTAATAATGCACAAGACACGACTAGAAGAGGGAAAAGGCATGGAGGAAGATGATGAAGACGGAGAACGAACTGAAGAAGACAAAGAAAGGGAAAAGGATGTAAAAGGAAACGAAAAAGAAAACAAGTAGTGGTGATGATGATGATGACAGTGACAGAAGATGATGATGATGATGAAGGAGAAGAAGCACCGGTAGTGGAAGAAGTGGAGGAAATGGTAGACCTAGCAGTAGCAATAGTAATAGAAGACCATGAAGAGAAAAAAGAAACAGAAGATGAAAAAGGAGACAAAGGAGGCGAAGAATTCAAAGAAGAATGATGAGAAGAAGAAGAATAAAAACAAGAAAAATGAAGGGGGGGAAAATAAGAGGAAGAAAAAGGAGAAATTCATAGTCATATCATCCTCATCCTCCTCAGCAGCAGCAGTATTAGTAGTACTATCAGAAATATAAGACGAAGAAGAGAAAGAGAGAGAAGAGAGAGCGGGAGAGATGGAAGTTAAAAAGAAAGATGTCCTCATCTTGGAGATCGATGCCCGCGTTTACAGTTGACAGTTCCAGAATTACAAGGGAATTAGAGACTGGCCGAAGGACGCGCTTGCCAAGATCTCCCGAAGTCAGTCTTTCGATGCCCAGGGCGGAGGTCGGACGCTGCCCTCGCCCGCGACTCCTGCTCCTTCAGGAATGGGCGGCTGATTGGGAGTTTACAGAAGAAAGCAGTGGGGAAGGCGAGAAGAGCTGTGTGGGTGTGGGTGGTAATACAAGGGTGGAATTGATTGCAAGATATGTGCAAAATTAGGAAGAGAGATTATAGACTCATAGACACATAGAAAGAGAGAGAGAGAGAGAGAGAGAAATTAGACAGACCCAAAGCCAAAATTGCAAGCCATTTAAACCTTTGTTAGCATACCTGTTTCTCGACAGACGCTCGAGCAACAGAAGGAAAAGAATTTGAGAAAGAAGATGAATAAAGAAAGACGATTATTCCCCTAGCCTTTGGAGATGAGGAGATGAAAGGGAGAAGGGAGGAAGTGGAGAAGGATGGACGAAAGGAGTAATAGTGGAGGGGCAAGAGACTAAAAAGGCAGGGAGAGGGAAGCAGAGAAAAAAGGTAGGGAGAAGGGGAAAGGAGACAGAGATGGAGGGGGGAAAGAGGAAAACTGAAGGAAGGATGAGGAAAGGGGCCAAAGGTGGAAACGAGGAGGAGACGGAATGAATATGAGAAGAAAGGGAAGGAAAGAAATAGACGAAGAGTGGAAGCGGGAAGTAGGGATGGAGGAAGAAGGGGCAAAGAGAGGAGAGAAGAATTGAAGCGGAGGGTGATGGCGGGTAGAAAGGAGAATGGGGGGGGGGGGGGGGAGACAGACGAAAGGCAGGGTGAAAACGAGAATACGAAGGGGAAGACAGGAAGAAAGAAAAGGAGTAAACGATAACACAAAAAGAGGGAGAGTGAAAAAGAGGAGGAAGGAGACGAAGGATAGAATGGGGAAGAGTAAAATAGAGGCAGAAAGAGACGAAAAAGTTAATGTAGGAAGAGTTGAAAGAGACGAATGAAAGAAAGAGGAAAGAAGAAAGGAAAAGAGCGAGGAGCAGACGAATGAGAGAAAAACAGGACCAAGGCAGAGGCAGAAGAAAACACGCGCCTGACCTCCAGTGGGTCTATCTACCCCGGAATATGAATGAAGACAAGTCGGCAGTCCTGAGAGGGAAAATAAAAGTCTCGGCGGATGGTTTATGGAATCCATTTGTATTCGGATCCCTTGAAAAGCAGGATTCAGTCGTGTATTTAATTGGATGAAAATGTTCTTTTTTTTCCTACTTCTTTTTAAAATTAAAGAACCATAAATCTTGGGCCAGATGATTGGCCTCGCGCACCGGCTGGAACACGGGCGTCGTAAAAGTAACAGGATTCGATGATGGCGTGCGAATTACGAAGAAATTCAAACCTAATGGTGCTCGTCCAATTATCAATTAAGGAGATTAATTGTTTCCGTTAACTTTAAAAGCGAACTTGAGCGGCGGCGTCAAATCTACATTAATTACTCTCCACAAGTTCCGTCATGTACTAGGGACTATGTCATTACCGCCCTAATTACCTCTTCCAGTCATTATCGCCGGAGAAATTAAAATGACGCTGAGAGATGCCCCGTCTCAATTCTCGCATTTGTTCCTGTTCAACTTGCGAAAGGCTGGAGAGAAAGATTTTACTTTTCTGAAAGTTAGACATATGGCGATACTAAATGCCTGTTATTATGTTCTGCGTCGAAGCGAGGAAATGTAACTTTATTATCAGAATGACGTGAAATGATCTTAATTAAGATACCTTTGTCCGTTGATGCTTTGTCTATTTTCGAGACTCTTCGGCGTGTTGTGTCTGATGACATTAGAAATAAAACATCGACAGATTTTTCCGGAATGTTTAATGTGTTTGACTGAGTTGAACAAATCTTACTTACTTTGTCATTCTTCGGGTTTGTCTCTCTCCTCTTTCTTTGCATCTTTATTTGCGTTTTCACTACACTTTGTCTGTCTGTCTGCGTATCTGCGTATCTGTGTGTGTGTGTGTATGTGTGTGTGTGTGTGTGTGTGTGTGTGTGTGTGTGTGTGTGTGTGTGTGTGTGTGTGTGTGTGTGTGTGTGTGTGTGTGTGTGTGTGTGTGTGTGTGTGTGTGTGTGTGTGTGTGTGTGTGTGTTTATCATCAATGTGTCTGCCGGTATGTTACTCCCCCTTCTTTTCTTCCCCCCCTCTCCATCTCCCTCTTTCTTTGCTTCTCTCTGCACCCCCTCTTTCCCACGTTCCAACCTATCTTCTTCCCCCCGCCCCCCCTCCCTCCTCTCTCTCTCTCTCTCTCTCTCTCTCTCTCTCTCTCTCTCTCTCTCTCTCTCTCTCTCTCTCTCACACACACACACACACACACACACATACACACACACACACACACACACACACACACACACACACACACACACACACACACTCACACACTCACTCACTCACTCACTCACTCACTCACTCACTCACTCACTCACTCACTCACTCACTCACTCACTCACTCTCCCTCCTTCCCTGTGTATGCGTGGTGTCTACGTGCGTTTGCGTGCGTCTGTGTCTGGCTCAATCCACTTCCTCTTCGCCCCCCCCCCTCCTTCATCCCAAGGTCATAAAGATGATGACGATCCTCTAAGATGAGGTATTCAAAGAATCATTTGATTAATTCGTCGGAGTTGCAAGGAGGTGAAGGCTGGTCGTACAACCCTATCCCCTCCTCCTCCCACGACCCCACCCTAACCTCTCCTCCTCTCTTCCCCTTCTCCCATTCGTCTTTGCAACCTCCCTTCACCCCTCCCTTCCTCCTTCTTATTCTCCTGTCCCCTGCCCCCTCTTCCCACCTCCTTCTCAACGACCTCTACCTCTGCCTCACCTTCTACCTTTCCTTCTCCCTCTACAACTCCTGCTCACGCTTCTTCTCTTTCTCTACTCTCTCTCTGTCTCGCTCTCTCTCTCTCTCTCTCTCTCTCTCTCTCTCTCTCTCTCTCTCTCTCTCTCTGCTCTCTCTCTCTCTCTCTCTCTCTCTTTTCCTCACTGTCTTCCTCTCACTGTCTTCCTCTCCCTCTCTCCCTCCCCCCTTCTCCAAAGGCCCTTGTCCCTGCCCCCCTGCCGCGGCCAGTGACAGCGTCCATTTACCGTGACGATCCTGCATTGCGAGCGCCCCCCCCTCCCCCCACGTCCTCGCAGGTAAAGTGTTCGCTAAAACCCAAGCCCGTCGCCGTCCCGACCATATCGCAAGATGCTTCACTCGGTGCCATTGTGCCAGTGACAGCACGCTACATCTGGTGCAGATATGTGGGCGGGACCTGGCAGTACCCGGGTGAAAGGTGCCATTAGCAGGTACAAAAGGAGAGGTACCAGACTAAAGGTACTGTTGCCCAGGTACCCTACGTATTATCCTCTCTATATTCTCTCTTCTTTTGCCCCTTCTCCCTCCCCCCTCCACTGCCTCCTCTTTCTTCTCTCTCTATCTCCAACCCCGTCTCTCTTTCCAAAGCTTCTGTCGGACTACTGCTAGCATCCTCGCTACCCCAACTAACCCCTATCCCCCCCTATCATTTGCCAGACTTTCCTCCCTGGAACCCTAGAAGAGTCCTAACCTACCACAACCTCTCCTTTTTGTCACTTTTAGTACCATACAAATTCTTTCCTGTAACTATCACTCCCTAGACTTTCCTGAACCATTCCTTATTTCTGTACTCTCTGTAACCGCAGCATCGCCCTACCCTGACACGACTTTTCCCCTAAAATCCTATCACTCTATCCTAATCACCCCTAACCACTTTGCCCCACTAAGAAATTCCTATTATCCAACACTAGTCACCCTTAACGACAACGAAACTTATACTCCAAAACACTCTTTCATCCTACGGGCAGTTTTCTTCACCCTCTCCCCTCCTTCCTCCCAACCACACCCTTCTTTCTGAAACTCCTACCACCCACCTAGCCTCACTCCCTCCTCCACCCCCTTCCCTCACGACCCCCCCCCCTCCCCCGCCACAGGATAGAAGGTCCAATCTGGTTTCATTGAGGACCGCGCGCCTAGAAGGATTTGATGGCGGCCGGAACATCAACGAGTAAATTGGGCGTGAGGAGCTAGGGGAAGGCGTGGTGTTGGAGGCAAGGGGGAAGGGTCGCTATGGGGTTCAAGTCGTACTTGAGGAGGAGGAGGAGGGGATTGAGCTGGAGGGGGGAGGGTTTTGGGCTGGAGGGGAAGAGGTTTGGGGTTAATAAGGAGAAAGAAAAGGAGAGGTTGGAGTGAAAAAAGGAAGGGTTTGCGGTGGATGAAGGAAGAGAGGAGGAGGAAAAGGTGTTTAAGAAAAGACTTAAAGAAATGAACGAGTAAAAGGAACTCCAAAAGAACTCTCCGCGTACTCGAATGCGACACTTCACGAATCCAAACAAGAGCTATCCCAAACTCTTTCTTACAGGGAGATTTTGCTTTCGCAACTGGCTTCACGGACGATTTTCCTTTTATCTTTTATTTCTTTCTTTGAAAAGGGGGATCTAAAGATCTTGCTGATAGCTCAGCTTAACCTTTCTGTGGAAATTGCTTAGATATTATTTGATCGTCTGGTTTCGATATAGAAATACGTATATCAACTCATACTCCATATAAATTTGCCTCACTAATAGAGTACTCTATGCAACCATTCTTTACGACATTCCTTACCACAAATGCATTTGTTAACATTGCTTAACAAATGTCAGTACTTTTGCAACTTGCATTTATTCAACTAATAATTGGTTTGAATTAAGTCAAGTGGGGAAAATCAGTAGTTTTTTTGATAACATATACGACAATATCATTAACAACTTTGATGGCATGTAGTATCATTAGTTATCTGTACTCTCACAGTGTGATAATGACCTCATTGGCAGTGCTATCACTATCAAAACAATGAATAACAAAAGTCATTATCAAAATACTCATTCCCACTATCAATATTTTGGTTAGAGAAAGCAAAGTAACATAAATACAATAAAACAACAAAGACTAATATCACTCGCTCCTCTCAAAAACGATAAGACTGCGACTGTAAATAACAACAGCCATAAAATCTTTCCCAATTAAATTAATCATCACAAACATTCACCTCTGCTGAACTTGCATTCCTGCTGACTTGGCGCTCAAGATCATACATCTCTACCCACCAAGTCAAGTTTTACAGACACCACACACACACACACTACATGCTTTTCTTATCTAGGCACAATAAACTCCTCATCATGAAATGTAAGAGAAAATATCTATACATATACATATACAATACTGGTGTGTATATATAAGCGTGTGTGTTTATACGCTGCACATATATATTATCTAAGAAGGATAAACCTCATGAAATTTTCAAATATAAGTCAATCAGAATCCTTACACCCTACCCCCCTCCTTCGCATGCGCATGCTCGCACGCACACACAAAAACAAATCAAAGCGAAAACACACACTCACACACACACACACACACGCCCCCTCCCCATCCCACACACACGCACACACACTTCACCCTTCACACTTAATACTCCGAAGAGAGGCAGCGAGAGTGAGTTGTGTTTACCGCAAGATTGCAATACTTATACGAACTTTTGAGCAACATAAATATCACATGTTAAGTACCTGAATCAAGAGTGTTTGACGTTTAGCCTGGTCTTGTATTTTTGTTTGGAGAGATGGGTGCTTGTCGGCGTTGATAGTTTGAGAGTAAATATGGAAAACAAACTGCGCGTGAGAGAGAGAGAGAGAGAGAGAGAGAGAGAGAGAGAGAGAGAGAGAGAGAGAGAGAGAGAGAGAGAGAGAGAGAGAGAGAGAGAGAGAGAGAGAGGGGGGGGAAGGATGGAGGGAGGGAGGGAGAGAGGGAGAGAGATAGAGAGAGAAGAGGAGGGATGAAGGGAGGGAGAGAGAGATAGAGTATAAGTGTGCGTGTGTGTTAAGGTGTGTGTGCGTTTCTTTGTATGTTTTCGTGTTTTATTGTGTTTGTGTATGATTTTTTATATATGTATATGTATATATGTGTGTGTGTGGGGGGGGAGTGTATATATATATATATATATATATATATATATATATATATATATATATATGTGTGTGTGTGTGTGTGTGTGTGTGTGTGTGTGTGTGTGTGTGTGTGTGTGTGTGTGTGTGTGTGTGTGTGTGTGTGTGTGTGTGTGAGTGTGTGTATATATACATATATATATATATATATATATATATATATATATATGTATATATATATATGTGTATGTGTGTGTGTGTGTGTGTGTGTGTGTGTGTGTGTGTGTGTGTGTGTGTGTGTGTGTGTGTGTGTGTGTGTGTGTGTGTGCGTTTCTTTGTATGTTTTCGTGTTTTATTTTGTTTGTGTATGTTTTTTTATATATGTATATGTATATGTGTGTGTGTGTGTGTGTGTGTGTGTGTGTGTGTGTGTGTGTGTGTGTGTGTGTGTGTGTGTGTGTGTGTGTGTGTGAATGTGTCTATATAATGTATAAATATATCTTTTTATAAAAGAAATAAACTAAAACCAAGCCAAATACACCAGCGTTATAAACTTCCTCCGAAAAAAACGCAAACTAAAATCATACCCGCAGCAGCAGCAGCAGCAGCAGGACGCAGCAGAGCCCGAGTGAGTGCGAGGAATGTCAACCTTCCGTGACAAGCGCAGGACAAACCTTGGTCAGTCACACAATCAGAATCATGGAGGAGGAGGGGGAGGGGGAGGGGTGGCACACGTCAGCGAGGGGAGGAGGGAGGGGGAGGGGGACACCAGTTAAAATATATACATATCTCGGAAATCAATACAATGATTTCTCTCCTTCCTTCTTCCAACAATAACAATCCATCTTAGCGTGACATCTGTCTTTGCATTAAAACAGGGAAATGGGAGAAGAAGAAGAAAGAAAGGGAGAAAGAAAAGAATAAGAAGTAAAAAACAGCATTGTTGGAATTCCGTAACATCGGACCCCAACTCCTTATATTCTTTTGTTTAAAGTATATTCTTATTTTACCTCTGAATGACACAGAATAACAATATTCTTAGAAAGAGAATAAGACAATAACAAAGACAAATAAACGTAGACGAGAAAGACACGGACAGCAATCAGACATGTGGATTTTCGGGTCATAAAAGTTATTTTAGAAGAGGTTGCGCGATCGACAGACTCTCGTCTCCGCTGGAAGAATGCTGGAACGTCTGCGATTTTTCGGATCCAGTGAATGACACTTGAAAATGAAGGAGGACATTGACTTGGGCAAAACTGAAGGTCTTAAGAACTTGGTATCGGAAGGTTTAATGATGGGAGGGAACGAAGCGATGTCCTGCGAAGTCAGTGTACATACATGACATCGTACTGACGGCGATGAGGTAAAACACACGCGCACGAACACAGGTGGCAACAAAATATATTTTCGACCGAATGCTTGTATGGTAGTGTCTTTTAAAGTTCCTTCCTTACTAATATTTGTAATGACTACGAACGCTTGATGTAATTTTGTAGATCAATTTACTGATATACTTTCCTTCTCTATTCTCGCTGTTGCCATCACAAATGTGTTATGGGGATCATGTGACTGAAAAAAACATCAAATCAAGGTGTCTGCAGAGAGCCATATACACATTCGTCTAAATGCCGGAAATGGAGAACGATTTATACATTAAACAAGATAAGTGGATCTGTGCCTGCAACTCTAGGGGAATTTCCTACTCGTAGTGTGACCAAATTCTATTTCCTGAAGAGAGACAGATGCGCTGGCACACCTACGTATAATTACACACTCACTGACGGGAAAATAGAGAGGGGGAGAGACAGACAGAGAAGGAAATAAGGGTGAAGGGGAGAGGAGGTGCAGAAGTGAAGAAGCAGGAAGAGGAAGAGCAGGGGAAGGAGGAAGAGGAGGACAGGAAGGAGGAAGAGAAGGGGAAGGAGGAAGAGGAGGTGGGGAAGAAGGAAGAGGAGAAGGGGAGGGAGGAAGAGGAGGAGGGGAAGGAGGAAGAGGAGGAGGGGAAGAAGGAAGAGGAGGAGGGGAAGGAGAGAGAGAGAGAGAGAATGACAATTGTTTAAACAGAAACAGACACAAATAAGAGGCCAAGGCAGCAGCCACTGACAAAGAGGACCAAACCGGGGAACAGAATGTGGCAGGAAGACAGAGACAAGAGGAGCCGATGACATCCACATTAAACATCCCGCAACTTCTCTGCAGAAGCCGCCTCTTACTCTTTCTCTCTCCTTCTTTCTCCTCCTCCTCCTTCCCCTCCTCCCAGGCCCTGCCAAGACGCACGTGTCGTAATGCCAGGCCTACCAATACAAGCGTAGTGACGCGTGAGCCCCTAAAGAATCACGGTCCTCAGAAGACGAAGATTACGGCGAGACTTGCCTAATCAGACGCAATCTTTTACTATAATTGCCGTGAAATTCCGCAGTCATTATTCCGCGCCGAGGATTTTCCGCGAGTAGGTCCAGGGGTGCCAACACTCCAGCAGTTGCAGCCGAGTTCTTTTCCCGCCCGTTCCTACCACCGTGCCCTACGTGAAAGAACACACAAACACGAGCGATATTCTCTCTCCATCTTTCAGCAAAAATCGGCAACCTGGCAGGAGAAGAATTAGCAGAGAGACCTCGCAATTCACGATAACCATCGGTTGGCAGGCCTGGTCGTTGCTAACAATGTCGGTGGGCAGTAATGGCTGGTCTTGAGGTGGGTGCGGTGGGCTGACTAACGACATTACACGCCCCACTGCTCTATCCCCAACAACTTTGCCCAACATCCCTCTTATCCCGCGTGTATTTTATCTAATACACCATTTCTCTCTTCGTAATTCTGAACTGCTCAGATATACGGCGCACGGCGGACGATATTCATGAATTCCCCTGGATTTCTTTTTTTCTCCTTTTATCATTTCTTATTGTCTACGCGGGTTTAACTCTTAAATACATTTTCATTGACGATTATTTTTCCTAATAGATTTTTTTGTCTAAATTGTTAGTAAGGTTTGTTGACAAAGATTTCTTTTTCATGAATTAATATTTAGTAAAGCATTTATGTCTGGCTGGCTGGCGATACACATGCATGACCGGTCTATGTACATCAGAGAGAGAGAGAGAGAGAGAGAGAGAGAGAGAGAGAGAGAGAGAGAGAGAGAGAGAGAGAGAGAGAGAGAGAGAGAGAGAGAGAGAGAGAGAGAGAGAGAGAGAGCAATTTGTCTGCTGATGTGCCTCCGAAAACCAATTCAAATTCAGTCTTATTTTTCCATCAAAATCGCAATCAAATTGTGATCATTGTGTTGTCTCGTTCTTTGACCTTCCAAGAATTTTGAAAATGTACAAAAAATATGTGCGATAAGTGTGTGCGAGATAAAGGAGTGTGTAGAGAACGTGTCAAGAAGTGTACCAAAAAGCGTGAGGACTTAAAAAGTGCAATTTCGAATACACAAAACGTCCCAAAAATGCCTTGGGGTGTCAGACCAAGTAAAGCATGTTGATCAGCGAGCGAATCGACCTAACCTGACCTGCCCAGACGAGTCCGACGTTGATGACAAAACAGACGCTTTGTTGCGTTTCCTTCCCTCGAAAAAAAACAAATAAAACGCCAAGCACTATCGAACTGGTATCGCAATGCTTGTTATGCTCGTTATTATCAAACTCATGCTTTCCTAATGATCTCTATCGCCATCAAGATAAACATTAGCCCTGTTATTATCATTCTTTTACATTTTCACCATTATAATTGCTGTCCTATTAATTACCTCCCAGACGGAAGATTTTTTTTTCGTTCTTATCGGCTAGACTGTCAGTAGTAATACAGCTTGACCAAC
>NC_091562.1:11775483-11777983 GCF_042767895.1 Penaeus vannamei
CCTCCTTCTCCCTCTTTTTCATCTCCCCTTCATTATTTTCCTTTCGATGGTACAACAAATGGTACATGTGGTCGCTATGCAAGAGAAAGGTGGGAGGAACAACATAATTTCATGGCTTAGAGACCATAAGCTCCGGTTCTTTATTTACCGGTTCGTGTATGGGAAATCATTAGCTTCAATTTCATGCCGATTCCCCGTCTAAAAGATACAGCCATGTATTTACTCAAAGATAAAAATAGATAGCTAGGAAAAAGGAGAAATTACATGGAAGAGAAAAAGAAAATGATAGTCAGATCAATAGATATATAGGGAGATAGAGGGATAGATAGATACATACATACATAGGAAGATAGATAGACAGGTAGATATATAGGGAGACAGATAGACAGATAGATTCAGAGAGAGAGAGAGATACATAGACAGATAGATAAACAAATGGATTGACAGACTGATAAACTGATAGATGGATAGATGTAGATATATAGACAGATTGATAGACTGATAGATGGATAGATGTAGATATACAGACAGAGAGAGAGACAGACACAAACAGATAAACCGTAGACAGGTACATAAATAGCAGAAAGACAATTTGACAAACAGAAATGGACAGCCAGACAGCAGAAAGATAGACAGGCAGAAAGCAGAAATACAGACATAAGAACAGGGTGAAGGCGGAGTAGAGGACCAGAGATAAGGAGAGGAGGGAGGGAAGAAGGGATGAGAGGGAAGGAGAGGTGGGAGAGGAGAGGAAGGAGGGAAGAAGGGGAGAGAGGGAAGGAGAGGTGGGAGAGGGGGAGGAGGGAGGGTAAGAAGGGGAGAGAGAGGGCAGGGAAGAGGTGGGAGAGGAGAGGAGAGGAGAGGAGGGAGGGAAGAGGAGAGGAGAGAAGGGAGGGAAGGAAAGGAGAGAAGGAGGGTAAGAGAGGAGAGAGGAAAGGACAAGAGGGAGGGTAGAAGAGAAAGGAGAGAAGAAAGGAGAAGGAGGATAAGAGAGGAGAGGCCAAGAGGGAGGGAAGGAGAGAAGGTAGGGAAGAAGAGGAGAGAAGAGGGAGGAAAGGAGAGCAAGGAGGGAAGGAAGGACAGGAGGGTGGTAGTGAGAGGAGGGAAGGAGGGCGAGAAAGCGAGAAAAGAGCTGTTTAATCTGACATGAAGGAGATAGCCCCGTGACCACGAACTCGGGAGAGTAATCTCGAAATTGCTACGTTGCATTCCTTCCTCAAAAAAGAAAGAAAAAAGAAACACACACACGAAGAAAAACGTTTCACCCATGGTTTTCTTCTCTGTTTATTGAAGCAAATGATTAGGTTGAATACTCCGGCAAGAAGGTAAACTCTGGAATGGATAAATACGTTTTGATTCTTATTTTTTCATTTCAGATTCCACCGCATTCCTAATTTAACGAATTTGAAAGATTTTCACAATACATGTCAATAACCAATTCTAACATACCGTTAAAAAAATAAGCAATAAAAAAAAGAAAACAAAATATATTCCCAATCTAACGGCAACTCAGGTATACCAGCACGTGTCGTAAATATTAGCCCCGCCTTCATATCAGCTTGAGGGAAAGATGTCGAGGAGAGAGAAAATGATGTCGGGCTCTCTTATCTCCTAATAAGCCTTTCTAACATCGTCTAACAAAGCCTTCAAACGTCTGCTAACGAGGCTGCTTACAAGAGTTTATGCGGCGCCGGCTCTACATAAATTTTCGACGAGGGAACGTTAGCATCGTCCTAATCTGCCGGCATATTAGCCAGCCGACCCGCGGTTGTACGTCAATAGTATCAGCTGACACTCGAAAGAGTTCACGCATGCTTCGCTGTTTCTCGCATTGTAAAGGGAGATGGAATTATATATTCATATGCGTTTTTTTTTTTTTAATAAATACCTCATCCACACCCATAAACGCACATACGTACATGCATACACACACGCGCACGCGTGTGCACGCACATGCACACACACGAAAAAAACATGCAGCCATATTTCTTTAGCGATTTCTCTTACTCTGCATATATATCTATGTATGCGTGTGCATAGCGACAAATGGACAGATACATAAAGATTAATAGATATAAATACAGATAAAGACGGACAGACAGAATAATAGATAGATAAGCAGATATAGATATACCTACAGATTTAGATAAAGTTACAGCCACAGACAGACAAGAGCAGTAATCAGCGGAACAGAAAGAGAGATAGCAGAGACAGCCAGAAATTCAAACAAACTTACAGACTCCACAGACGCAAACACACGCATTCCTCGCCACCCCAGCCCGCCGAACCATCTGCCGCGAGACAGCCAACTCGCAAGCGTTGACGGCGAGTCCCGGATGTATGTCATTTTCTTAACTAATGGCAAGTGAATTTATGGTGCCATTTAATAGACAAGATGTAAATGTCGGGTGTCTGTGGCCCCTCGGTTGCACGGCGTCTCCCGACGCCAGACGCTCCCGCCCGCCCTGAGACGGTCCAGGGGCGCGTTTTGAGGCCGTTT
>NC_091562.1:11787983-11800483 GCF_042767895.1 Penaeus vannamei
GAGAGAGAGAGAGAGGGGGAGGGAGGGTGGGAGGGAAGGAAGGTAGGAGGGAGGAAGGGAGGGAGGGAGGGAGGGAGAGAGAGAGAGAGAGAGAGAGAGAGAGAGGGAGGGGGGGGAGAGAGAGAGGGGGGGGGAGAGGGAGAGGGAGAGGGAGAGGGAGAGAGAGAGAGAGGGAGAGGGAGAGGGAGGGAGGGAGAGGGAGAGGGAGAGGGAGAGAGAGAGAGAGAGAGAGAGAGAGAGAGAGAGAGAGAGAGAGAGAGAGAGAGAGAGAGAGTGAGAGAGGGAGGGAGAGGGAGGGAGGAAGGGAAGGAGTGAGGGAGGGAGGGAGAGAGAGAGAGAGAGAGAGAGAGAGAGAGAGAGAGAGAGAGAGAGAGAGAGAGAGGAGGGAAGGAGAGAGGGAGGGAAGGAGGAGGGAGGGAGGGGGAGAGGGGAGAGAGAGAGAGAGAGAGAGAGAGAGAGAGAGGAGAGAGAGAGAGAGAGGGAGAAGGAAAGAGAGAGAGAGAGAGGGAGAAGGATAGAGAGAGAGAGAGAGAAGAGGGAGAAGAGAAAAGAGAGAAGAGAGAGAGAAGGAGAAGAGAAAGAGATGAGAAAGAGAGAGAGAGAGAGAGAGAGAGAGAGAGAGAGAGAGAGAGAGAGAGAGAGAGAAGAGAGAGAGAGAGAGAGAGAGAGAGAGAGAGAGAGAGAAAAAAAATATGATGAGAACTTACATTAGTCTATATTTTGAGTCCTAATAATAACGTGTAAATGACATAATCACTACACAAAAGTAACGAACAGATAATAACCCTGCTTGTATCGAAGAGTCTGTCATCCCGACCACCGTGCTGGGCAGATCCCCTTCTCGCTTGTAATAGAGGTTTTGATCTCTCCTAGACAGGGAACTACGAGAGGGATTTCGCTTTATAGGGCAACAGGGGATTTATTGTAAAAGAAAAAATAAGGCTTTTAATTACAATAACTCAAGGGACTGACTCAAAAAACTCAAATTCCCTCACCGAAGACTGAATGGAGGAAGACTCATTCAATGACTCATATGAGATTGAGGAGGGCAGGTTTACCTCAAGGCCCACATAATTGCACCTGAAGCATTCATGGGAGATGAGATAAGGAGGGGGAGAGGGGAGGGGGGAGGGAGGAATGTGAAGGATGCACTTTTGCTGTCATATACCAAAGAAGACTCCATTCAGTCTTAAATATGTGGTCAATAAGTGGATTTACTTTGCTTGGAGAAGGAAAAGTTTTATATCGGCTATATATCATGACAAGTACTCTTGATCTCTCGATGATGATGGTGTCTCAGATAAAATAACTATCCTTATCGCCTATCAACGTCGAGGTTATTAATTCCGTCATTTTGGTAATGGTTGTAATTAGTTCTTAAGTAGCATCAAGTGAGGACTCATTACGGAGGGGGTCTATGATTTGTAATTTATCAAAATATATCCTTCACTTCCTCTTAAATCAATAACAATAATGATGATGATAAAAATATATATAAATGCAAAAAATAAAAGCAAGCTCGGGGTTTTTAAAATAGATCTCGTTTGAAACTATATCAAAACACCATACAAGAAAAGATAAAAGACAAGAGAAGAAAAGCAATAAAGTGAGGGAAAAGACAAAGAAAGACAAAAAAACAACAACAAAGGAAAAGAGACGGAAAAAGACAAGTGAAGAAAAGAAATAAAGAGAGAAAAAAAAACAAAAGAAAAAAAGATAACAGAAGAAATAAAATGAGAAAAGAGAAAGGAAAAGAAATAAAGAGGAGGAAAAAAAACCGAAGCACCCGAAGCGTCGTGAGTCGCGACTTACCAAGGAGCGACCGCGACGAAGGAAACATCGCCGCCTCGAATTTCCCTTCGAGCGCTCTGTCTTGACCCCGTGACGCCGACGCCCGAAGAACGGATCTCGCTGAACGACTGAGGAACAAATATTGAACGAAGCACTAAGCTCTTCTCTTTTTCAACAATGGCGGGGGCGGGGGGGTGGGTGGGGTGTTCGTTTGCTCAGGTTCGGTTTACTTGAACCTTCGTTGCAATAACCACGTGTGTCTCAACATATCTCTGGAGGTGTGTCTACATTCATGTGTGTGTTGCTTGCACTGAAGGAGGTAAGAGAGCTAAAGAAAATAGAAAAAGAAAAAAAATTGGAGAGAGAAGAGGCAAGCGAAAAAGAGAAAAGAAAAAAGCTTGGAGAGAAAGGAGGTAAAGAGAAAAAAGAAAAGAATAAAAAATATGGAGAGAGGGGTAAGAGGGGTAAAGAAAACAAAAAAGAAACAAATATGGAGTGAGAAGAGGTAAGAGAAAAAAGAAAAGAATAAATATATGGAGAGAGAAGTGATACGAATGGGTGAAGGAGTAATGATTTAATTGATAAGATAAGAGGGGAAGTTCAGACAAGAAGTTGAAATAATGAATAGACTACAATGATGATAAGAAATGAGTAATATTATAAAAGTACAAGGACTATGGAATGGTGCAAGTGATAAGATAAAAGGTCGAAACAAGAGGTCTCAGTCTGAATCGATTGAGGGGATGACAAGGCGAAGAAAATAATAAATCACCGAATGAGAAATGAGGAATAATATGAATGAATGAGGAATATTACATGTGATAAGAAAAATAAATCTAAAGAGAGAATGCGTGAGGAATTGCTAGACACACGCAAGTACGTACGATAGCACACAAACACACACACACAGACACACACAAACAAACAAATACACAACCAAAGCAGAAGGCTCACACAAAGACCCACACAGGAGCACGAGACAGACAGCCACACAGCCTTTACAAGTACCTTCACAAACAGGTCCCCGAAGCCCGTGACGGACCCACATAATTCCGGCCGCTGTCTGCCCGATAATGGCCGTGACAAACACAAAGCCGTGCGGAGTGAAACGAAAGTGCGCCAGATACAGTTATTGCATGCGTTTTTGCGGCTTGGAATCGCGTCGTCTCCGATGGGAGCGACGGGCTTAATTTCCATTCCGGTGTGTCACTTCAATCACAATCATATTTAGTAGGACGCTGGCTGGAAAACGAATCGATTTGCACTTTCTTCCCCGCTCCCTCTCTCTTTCTATTTTCTTTTTTTTCTTTCTTTTTTCTAATTGTTCTCGTTTTCCTTCTCCTCCTTCGTCTTCTTCTTCTTCTTCCTCTTGTTCTTAATCTTGTTCATGTTCTTCCTCTTCCTCTTGTTCTTCTTCCTGTTCTTATTTTTCTCCTCCTCCTCTTTCTCCCTCTCTCTCTTCCTTTCTTCCATCTACTGAAATCCAATATAAATCAATCCCGTCACCCTATACACAAACAGTCCCTTTCGAGTATACTGCCGCTGCGTAAAACCCTTCCCCCCCCCCCCCCCAGCCGACCGACCCTCGAGCAGGAAGGAAGTCAATACACGACAAATTTCGGGTTTAGTCGTGGGTCAGAATCATTACCTCTTTTTATTCCGTTTCCAAAATTCCCCACAACGTGCATTTCCGCGGAAGAACCTTATTAGTTGATCCGAGTTGCCGGAATCTCCAGCGTCGTTATAATCCCCGTTTCCGAGACGAGGGACGTAAAGACGGACATATTTGCCATTCGACGTCGTCAACTTGGGACATCTATCTTAAATGCCAATCAACGGGTTACGACCTTCGCCCGGCGTCTACCTCGTCGTGTCCCCGCGTTATGTGAGTCACGAACGCAATTTGTTTAAAAAGGCGAGCAAAAACGTCACCCGGACGCCATTTCCATTACGTCGGGCGCGAGAGTTAAGCGATTCTTGAAAGCAATATCTCGCCAGCTCGAAAGACCCATTCCTCCCGCCTCTCAATACTCTAGAAGCACGGAAGGGGGCTTCTTCTAATAATTTATAGAAACAAAGAAAAAGAAAAGTGGTTCCTTTCTTGTAATTCCATTTATTTTATTTTTTTTATTCATTCCATTCAGTTTGTCTCATTTTAAGTTTTTTTATTCAGTATTCTATACTCTATATATTACATTTGTTTACTTATCTATCCATTCTTTTACCTACAATCTTAAAATCATTCTATCTGTTTACTTACCATTTTATTCAATCACATACCTGTACAGACGATACACACAACTTCCCTCCTTCGTGACTCAAAACAACACAGCGGACACGAGGAAGAGGTCGCCCGCTCTCTCTACCTCTCTGAAGGAGCCATAACACTCCCTCTAGCGTGACCTGTCGTCTTCAGGTCGTCAAACAAAAGACCATCTACATGACTAACGATACCATGAACACGATAAAAGTCAAGGGAGAGAGTTGTGTTCGATAACTAATCAGCGACGGTTGGATGAGGTTAGGAGTCCTGTTACAATTGCCAGCGCGCTTTGATGGTGTGTTAACCTGTTCTAATTAACTTACGAAGGCTTTGGGCTAATAACTCCCGCTGAAGTTATTAGGTCGTAACAACATTCTAGCGTGTATAACTCAATCAGTGATCCGCTTTTTGTGACGAAGAGCGAAGACCGAACTAGCATTTTATGTCTGTTCCAATTCCTAAGTACTTACAAATAAATAGGTAAATGCATAAATGAATGTTAGCATATAAATAAAAAATCTACATACAAACAAATGCATAACCGTGTATATGAATGGATGAATGTATACATGTGCATAACTTGTCAATATATCCGTTATAAAGGCGAAATCGTTTATCCATCTATCGGGTTTTGGGTGAAAATCTTTCATACAGGCAACTGTGAGTGGTATTTCAAGAGCCCAGAATCATACTCCAAACATATAACAAATTGAATAATATACCCCCACCCCTCACCCCCCAGCACAGAATTTTATCATATGAGAAAAATGAAGAGCTCGAGCCGAAACAATGCATTTTGCAAGCCACAGAAAGAAACATTATGAAAACACCTGAATTAAGAATTGCATTTCATACGGTTAAGAAAGGTTCGGTCACGGAAGATTCGAACCAGCGTTGCACGAACGAACGAATCCCATCCTAAACGCACAGCCTAACAAATCGTCCAACGTATGAATTCACCCAAAAAATATAACTCTCATTTCCCTTCCATTTCCTTTTCCCAATCACTGTACTTCCCTTCCTTGACCCCCTCACCGCATTTCCTACCCGGCCGCTCATCTGTTACAATAGTCAGTGCATTTCAAGATTCAAATTGGGTTTACCTTATCCTCAAGGGTGCAGGCGCCTGTGGCTCGGTAAAGGCATCGAACATCCGATTTCCGTTGGTTATGTGGAGCTGAAACACGGTTATTGCACTTCACAGAGTTAAGCATTATCCCCGAGATTGTAAGTTTCACTATGAGTCAATTTCACCGGGACATTGTGAGAAAAAAAAATCGGAAACACGAGGGAGAACTGTTTACAAATTTCGTTTCCAAATATACCGGCAGATGGCATACGAAGCGCATCCCTAATTTTAAAAATTGTGTCTATGCTATACAGCCTATGGCGTTCAATAGGAACGTACATTTAATTAATATGCAATCCGAGTTGTGATAAAATTGAAACAAAGAAATACATTAAAAGTATAATCTGAAGATCTCTAAAGTCATAATGACTACTCGTGACGTCACAACCTATGTACGAATACTGTTCTTGCAGTTCTTCGCTGCGGAGCTAGTGATTGCTATAATTTTTTAAATACTGTTATTATTGTTACTGTTATTATGATTATATTTGTATTATTATTATTGTTGTTATTGTTACTGTTGTTATTGGTATTGGTATTTTTGCTGTCATTGTTTTTTATCATCATTATCATCATTATCATTATCATTATCATTAATATCATTTATATCATTGTTCTTGCTGATGCTTTCATCATTATAATCACCATCACCGTCATCCTTATCACTATTATCTTCATTATCCTTACCATTGTTGATATTATCCTTTCCATTCGTTTAAGGTAAGTATAAACCACAAGGTTAAACCACATCAGTAGTACTTAGCACACAGTAAACTGATTATAAATGAGAATTAAAATCTAAATGCTCCCCCCTAATTGAGGGGATTATTTAGCTTATTTAGAAGACAGACACATAGATAGACAGATAGACAGACGCACATACATACCAATGCATAGATAAACATCCAGCCAGACAGACAGACAGATAAGCAAACGGACGACAAACAGAAATTGAAGAGTTAATGAGTAAGTGGGGAGGGAGGGAGGGAGAGAGAGAGAGAGAGAGAGAGAGAGAGAGAGAGAGAGAGAGAGAGAGAGAGAGAGAGAGAGAGAGAGAGAGAGAGAGAGAGAGAGAGAGAGGGGGGGGGGGGGATATGAAAAATCCAAGCCAAGGTTTGCTCACGGAAGATTCGAACCAGTGTTGCGCGAACGAACGACCGAATCCCATCCTAAACGCACAGCTTACCAAAACGACCCACGTATGAACCAAAAAATCTTCATAACTCTTATTTCCCTTCCCTTTCCTTTTCCCAATCACCGTGCTTCCCTTCCCTGACCCCAAGACTGTAGAGTATTTTTCTTGCGCGGGGAATAATACATTTTTCCATGCGCGGAAAACCATTTTGTCTACGTTTGCGCGGACGGATCTGCGGACGGATGGTGAAACAAGTGCGCGGAAAGGTCAAAAGAATTTGATGCGCCGAAGATGATTTTAAAAAGAACTAAGCGTGCGCGGAAAGTTCCCCGAGAACTACATTAGCGCGGACAGAATTTGACCAAATAATTTTTGCACAGTCTGACCCTGACCCCCTCCCCATCGCCGCATTTCCTACCGTTGCAAAAGTCAGTGCATTTAAATATTCAAATTGGGTTTACCTTATCCTGAAGGGTGCTGGCGTCTGCGGCTGGGTAAAGGCATCGAACCTCTGATTTCCGTTGGTTATGTGCAGCTGGAACACGGTTATTACACTTTACAGAGTTTAGCATTATCCCCGAGATTGTTACAGTTTCACTGTGAGTTCAATTTCACCGGAATACTGTGAGAAAAAAAAAAAAATCAGAAACACGAGGGCGCACTGTTTACAAATTTCGATTCCGAAATTTACCGGTAGATGGCATGCGCGGCGCATTTCTAATTTTCAAAAATGCTTCTATAGAGCCTATGGCTTTCAATTGGAATGTACATTTCATTAATGTGCAATTTCAGTTGTGATAATATTGAAACAAAGAAATACATTGAAAGTATATTCTGAAGATCTCTAAAGTCACAGCCTATATGAGAAAACAGTTCATGCAGTCCTTCGCTGCGGAGCTTGTGATTACTTTCAATTCATTAATACTGTTATTATTGTTAATGTTTTTATTGTTGTTATTAGCATCATTATTATCATTGTTATTGATAGTGCTATCATTAATGTTATTATTCTTATTGTTGTTTTTGTTATTGGTATTGTTATTATTGCTGTCATCCTCATTTTTTTTATGATCACTAGTCTTATCATTATCATTCTTATAATTTATATCATAATTATTGCTGTTGTTTTCATCACCATCATCATCATCATCATCACCATTATCATCATCCTTATCACCTTTATCTTCATTATCCTTACCATTGTTGATATTATCCTTACAATTCGTTTATGGTAAGTATGAACCGCAAAGTTAAACCATATCAGTAGTACTTAGCACACAGTAAACTGATTATAAATGATAATTGAAATCTAAATACTCAACCTAATCAAACATGTACACTGATAAAAAAGTAGAGATGCCATTTCTTCCTTTTGGGGGATTATTTAGCTTATTTAGAAGACAGACACATAGATAGACAGGCAGACAGGTAGACAGACACACATACATACCAATGCATAGATACACAGATAAACAGTCAGACAGACATACAAGCAAACGGACGACAAACAGAAATTGAAAAGAGTGAATGAGTAAGTAGGAGTGAGAGAGAGAGAGAGAGAGAGAGAGAGAGAGAGAGAGAGAGAGAGAGAGAGAGAGAGAGAGAGAGAGAGAGAGAGAGAGAGAGAGAGAGAGAGAGAGAGACAGAGAGAGAGAGAGAGAGAGAGAGAGAGAGAGAGAAAGAGAGAGAGAGAGAGAGAGAGAGAGAGAGAGAGAGAGAGAGAGAGAGAGAGAGAGAGAGAGAGATACAGATAGAGAGAGAGAGAGATTTATATAGATATATAGGGGGGATATGAAAAATCAAAGCCAAGGTTCAGTCACGGATTCGAACCAGCGTTGCGGAACGAATGAACCCCATCCTAAACGAACAGCTTACCAAAACGACCAACGTATGAATAAAAGAAAAATCTTCATAACTATTAATTTCCCTTCCTTTTCCTTTTCCCATTCACCGTGCTTCCCTTTTCTGGCCCCCTCCCCATGGCCGCATTTCCTACCCGGCCGCTTATCCGTTGCGAAAGTCAGTGCATTTAAAGATTCAAATTGGGTTTACCTTATCCTGAAGGGTGCTGGCGTCTGCGGCTGGGTAAAGGCATCGAACCTCCGATTTCCGTTATGTGCAGCTTGAACACGGTTATTGCACTTCACAGAGTTTAGCATTATCCCCGAGATTGTTACAGTTTCACTATGAGTTCAATTTCACCGGGATATTGTGAGAAAAAATCGGAAACACGAGGGCGCACTGTTTACAAATTTCGATTCCGAAATTTACCGGTAGATGGCATGCGCGGCGCTTTTCTTATTTTCAAAAATGCGTCTACTATACAGCCTATGGCGTATAATTGGAATGTATATTTGATTAATTGCAATTTCAGTTGTGATAATATTGAAACAAAGGAATACATTGAAAGTATATTCTGAAGATCTCAAAAGTCACAACCTATATGACAAAACAGTTCATGTAGTCCTTCGCTGCAGAGCTTGTGATTACTTTCAATTCATTAATACTGTTATTATTGTTAATGTTTTTATTGTTGTTATTAGCATCATTAATATCATTGTTATTGATATTCATATTATTAATATTATTATTATTGTTGTTGTTATAGGTATTGTTATTATTGCTGGCATCCTCATTTTTTTATGATCACTAATATTATCATTCTTATCATTATCATTATTAGCATTTATATCATTATTATTGCTGTTGCTTTCATCACCATCATCATCATCACCATCACCATCATCCTTATCACCTTTATCTTCATTATCCTTACCATTGTTGATATTATCCTTACAATTCGTTTATGGTAAGTATGAACCGCAAAGTTAAACCATATCAGTAGTACTTAGCACACAGTAAACTGATTATAAATGATAATTGAAATCTAAATACTCAACCTAATCAAACATGTACATTGATAAAAAAGTAGATGCCATTTCTTCCTTTTGGGGGATTATTTAGTTTATTTAGAAGACAGACACATAGATAGACAGGCAGACAGGTAGACAGACACACATACATACCAATGCATAGATACACAGATAAACAGTCAGACAGACATATAAGCAAACGGACGACAAATAGAAATTTAAGTGGGGTAAGTGGGGGGGAGGGAGAGAGGGAGAGGGAGAGGGAGAGGGAGAGAGAGAGAGAGAGAGAGAGAGAGAGAGAGAGAGAGAGAGAGAGAGAGAGAGAGAGAGAGAAAGAGAGAGAGAGAGAGAGAGAGAGAGAGAGAGAATAGATAGATAGATAGAGAAGAGAGAGATATACAGATAGAGAGAGAGAGATCAATATAGATATATAGGGGGGGGATATGAAAAATCAAAGCCAAAGTCACGGAATATTCGAACCAGCGTTGCGGAACGAATGAACCCCATCCTAAACGTACAGCTTACCAAAATAAAAGAAAAATCTTCATAACTCTTAATTTCCCTTCCTTTTCCTTTTCCCAATCACCGTGCTTCCCTTTTCTGGCCCCCTCCCCATCGCCGCATTTCCTACCCGGCCGCTTATCCGTTGCGAAAGTCTGCATTTCAAGATTCAAATTGGGTTTACCTTATCCTCAAGGGTCTAGTCGTCGGTGGCTGGGTACAAGCATCGAACCTCCGATTTCCGTTGGTTATGTGCAGCTAGAACACGGTTATTGCACTTCACAGAGTTTAATATTATCCCCGAGATTGTAAGTTTCATTATGAGTTCAATTTCACCGGGATATTGTGAGAAAAAATCGGAAACACGAGGTCCCACTGTTTACAAATTTCGATTCCGAAATTTACCGGTAGATGGCATGCGCGGCGCATTTCTAATTTTCAAAAATGTGTCTACTATACAGCCTATGGCGTTCAATTGGAATGTACACTTGATTAATATGCAATTTGAGCTGCGATAAGATTGAAACAAAGAAATACATTAAAAGTATAATCTGAAGATCTCTAAAGTCACAATGATTGCTCGTGACGTCACAATCTATATGCGAAAACGCTGTTATTAATGTTATTTTTCATTATTATTACTATTGTTGTTGCTGTTATTATTATTGTTGTCATTATTTTTCATTATCACTATTAGTATCATCATTATCAATATCATTTATAACATTATTATTGCTGTTGCTTTCATCATCGTCACCGTCATCATCGTTATCACTATTATCTTCATAATGATTAACATTGTTGACATTATCTTTACAATTCGTTTATGGTAAGTATAAACGACAAAGTTAAACCACTTCAGTAGTATTTAGCACACCGTAAACTGACTATAAATGAGAATTGAATTCTAAATACTCAACCTAATCAAACATGTATCATTGATAAAAGTAGTGATGTCATGTCTTCCTTTGGGGGGGATTATTTAGCTGAATGAGTGAGTGGAGAGAGAGGGAGGGAGGGAGGGGGAGAGAGAGAGAGAGAGAGAGAGAGAGAGAGAGAGATAGAGAGAGAGAGAGAGAGAGAGAGAGAGAGAGAGGGGGAGAGGGAGGGAAGAGGGAGGGAGAGAGGGAGAGGGAAGGAGGGAGGGAGAGAGAGAGAGGGAGGGAAGGAGAGAGAGTGAGAGAGGGGGGGGGAGGGAGGGAGAGATAGAGAAAGAGAGGGGGGGGAGAGGGGAGAGAGGGAGAGGGAGAGAGAGAGAGAGAGAGAGAGAGAGAGAGAGAGAGAGAGAGAGAGAGAGGGAGGGAGGGAGAGAGAGAGAGAGAGAGAGAGAGAGAGAGAGAGAGAGAGTCAAACAGACAAAAACAGAGAGAGAGAGAGAAGGGGGTGCGTGCCTGGCCAAATATGGACAAAAAGGAAGAGTTCAATAAAACCATGTTTTTGTCAAGACGTCCATATGTCAAGGCCTCAATAAACCTTTTTCCCTCAGCTTGTCTAAGAGAAATTGAGATATAACATTATATGTTTAATCTTGTTTTCTTATGATTTTAAATATTTTCTCATAAATCTACTGGATCGTTGGGGCGAAGTTAATGAAGTCGAATCGCCATAAAAAGTCATATTACTTGAATGCTTGATAGTGACTCCATCAGGTATATGTATACACACACATACGTATACAAACGTACATGCGCATGCATATACACATATACGCAAACAACACAACACAACAAATATACATAATACGCAAACACACACACACAAACAATAATTACACCAAGAACCGTGGCAAATAAACAGAAACCGTTACAAATGAACATCAATACTTTCACCTCCCCCCCCCTAAGAAAAAAAAAACGAAAAAACACACACCAATCTTCCCACATGCAACGGCCACCCCAAACCCTCGGCCGCTGCCACGCCAGGACTCCGACGCCTCCGCAGCCGCACTTTCGCCCCGAGTCCCTTTGGCGGCAGAAGGTCGACGGGTCTGGCGTTCACAGGAGCTCGCCGTTGATGTCACAAATGGCCTGTTGTTGAACCCGTAAAGAGAATTCTGATGTCATTTTCTTGCACCTTGCCTTTGTGGGGAAGAGCGGGGCTGGGGAGAGTGAGGAAGGGTGGGGGAGGGGGAGGCTTGGGGAGGGACGTAATATTATTATTTATTTCGCTTGTTCTGGTTTTTATTCATCTATTTATGTTTGTGTGAATGATGGGTGCTTGATTGAGTGGCGGGTGAGGGTTGAAAGCGAGAGTAAAAATGTAGAAATAATAGACAGCAGTGAACGCATAAACTGGAATAAATAAACTGATAGTGAGAGAAAATGCAAAGCTGATAATGATAATCGTGATAATGATAGCCATGATAATAATGGGAATAACTGATTATGATAAGAAGAATACCAACAACGGTAATGATAACAATAATAAATAGACATAAAAAAAATAAGGACAGTGACAAAAAATACCAAAAATTACAAGACAGAAAGAAGCACACAATCAAAGAAGACATAAGAGGCAAAACAGGAAAAAAAATTATCATCACAGAAGTCAAGTTCAAAAACACCCGAACAAAATCCCAGCCTCCGCCACCCCTTCGGACACGTGTGAGTAAACAAACGGAGTCGCTTCCATTCTGAGCCTCGTTCAATGGGTCTGGATTCCGATCTTTATAAGGGCTATTATCCTCTTTATCGTGATGGTAACAGGGATGTTAGTATCATTATTTTTGTCATTATTATTATTATCATTACCATTGTTAATATCATGATTATCAATCTTATCATCACTATCATTGCTATTATTATTGTT
>NC_091562.1:11815483-11820483 GCF_042767895.1 Penaeus vannamei
TATCTCGTCGCCATCAGGAGAGCGGACGCGTGTGGCGAAGGTCCCATCTGGGCGGTCCGCAGGCTCGCCTCGCCCTCCGAGAGCATTTTTAATCGAGTGCGACTTCGACTCGCGTGTTCAAGAGGCTGCAGGGCGCGGCGCTTGTCTCGGCGAGTGGTTATCCTCCCCGGAACAAAAGACTCCGGTTAGTTTGTCGTTAAGGCGCTGGACTGGATTGGCGTCGAGTTTAGTCCTTTGCTAATTGTTTATTCGTTTTTTGTTGGTTTTAGAATGTATTTGGGGTTGTTCAAAATGGGATGATTGTGAATATTGTCATACTTCCGCAGATGCAAAGGATAATTATCGATTTTTACAAAACTATCATTGGTATCAGAACTATATAGTACAATTCATTCATTTACGCGTACATTAATCCTGGACCGCATGAAGCCACCATCAGCATCATCATTGCCTTTTTATGATATCCTTCACCCGTTTGCATCAATGACCCCCCTTGTCCCCCGTCCCCAGCCCCCCATTTTCCGCCTTCCTATCCATCCCCTTCTCATAATCTTATTACAACTTCGACGAGTCATCCTCACCATCAACTTATCCCATCCCCCAATCGCCCTCGTCATAACACAGTCATCGCCATCGCCTCTTTCAGCGCTTTCGCCGCCGTGGCTCATCACTCATCGCCCGTTATCATCACAATCTTGTCCCTCCTCTTCGGCCATCCGAGTTGCCAACTTTCCCTTAATTGGCGCCGGTGATTGGGAAGGAAAGATGACGCGCGTCTTGAGGAGTCGAGCGGCGGGGAGGTACGGGGGGCAAGGGGCTGGGGGAGGAGGGGGGAGGGCGAAGGGGGGGGAGAGGAGGAAAGAGTGGGGGAGGAGGAGGGAGAGGGGGGGGTGGAGGCGGAGCAGAGGAGGAAAAGAGAGAGGGAGGAGGAGGAGGGAGAGGGGAATGCGAAGGAGGAGAGGAGGAAAAGAGTGCGGGAGGAGGAGGGGGAGGGGTGCGAAGTATGGGGAGAGGAGGAAAGAGTGAGGGAGGAGGAGGGAGAGGGGGGGTGGAGGCGGAGCAGAGGAGGAAAAGAGAGAGGGAGGAGGAGGGAGAGGGGAATGCGAAGTAGGAGAGGAGGAAAAGAGTGAGGGAGGAGGAGGGTGAGGAGAGCGAAGGATGGGGAGAGGAGGAAAGAGTGAGGGAGAAGGAGGGAGAGGGGGTGGAGGCGGAGCAGAGGAGGAAAAGAGAGAGGGAGGAGGAGGGAGAGGGAAATGCGAAGTAGGAGAGGAGGAAAAGAGTGAGGGAGGAGGAGGGTGAGGAGAGCGAAGGATGGGGAGAGGAGGAAAGAGTGAGGGAGAAGGAGGGAGAGGGGGTGGAGGCGGAGCAGAGGAGGAAAAGAGTGAGGGAGAAGGATGGGGGAGGGGGGAGAAGAGGAATGAGTGAGGGAGTAGGAAGGGGAGGGGTTGGAGGCGGAGCAGAGGAGGAAAAGAGTGAGGGAGGTGGAGAGAGTTGAAGGATGAGGAGAAGAAGAAAAGAGGAAAAGAGTGAGGGAGGACGAGGCGAAAGAGGGAGGAGGATGAGGAGAGGAGGAAAAGAATGAGGGAGGTGAAGACGGGCTGTAAAGGAGGAGGAATGAGGAAAAAGCAAGGGAAAAGAGGAGAAAATGAAGAACGAAGGGAGGAAATTGAGGTGGGAGAGGAGGTTAAATGAGGAAGGAATGGTAGGAATGAGGGAGGAAGAAAGTTAGGGAGGGGAGGAAATTAAAACAAGGGAAGAACCAAGGAAATATAAAAATGAGGGGAAAAAGAGAGAAAATGACAAAAGAAAAGGGAGAAATGAGGTGGGGAATGAGAAGAAAATGAGGTATCATTGGAGAAGATATGGGAAAAAATAGAAAAGAATGAAGCGAGAAAAAAAGACAGCGGGAAAAAAAGGAAAATGAGTGAGATATGGCGGAGGAAAATGCAAGATGTGACAGATCAAAAGGGAAACAGAGTTATGTCCCAGTAAGATAGAAGATTGAAGAGATAGATAGACAGCCAGACAAATAGATTGACACAGAGAGAGAATACGAAGGAACGGGGAAAACACACACACACACACATCCAGAGCGAGCAGACGAAAGATAACCAACGGCAGTTATCTCCGCGAGGACGAGACCGAAGCCATTCCGTCCCAAGACACACGTCTCAAGACCTTCGCCGAATCGGGTTTAAACGTCTCGAACGATGCTAATTAAACTCAATCTCTCTCTCTGTTTCAACGAATCAGAACTTTCGCTCTATGATATCCCCGAATTGCAATTGCCAAGCTGACGTCCGATTGCCGAGTTCGATCAAACTGCTCCCCGAAGTCCGACTTCCGACCTCTCTGACGTCTCCGAGCGCTCGGACGCAGCCGCGGCGTGTCCAGCGTCTACCGCAGCGACCACCTGCCGCGACTTAAGAGGCATCGCTGCGAGGCGTCCGCGCTGAGCCTGCATGTTAAGGCGGACTGTCGGGACAATCGACCAAGCGCGACGGGGAAGCACTCGCTAATTACGAGGCTATTAGCGCACTTAATCAAGGGTCTTGATTCCTCTTAGATTATTAAATATAATGCATAAGTTTTTAAAAAGTTTTGACACGTCGGGTTAGAAAAAAGCGAGAGGGGCGGGTGGAGGAAGCAGGCAGGCCCCTCAAGCTTAAGGACAGCGGGTGGAAGCAAGCAAGCACGATGGTTGATTCGCATACACGAGAACAGGAACTCCCGTTTACTGAGCAATTAATTGAACTAAAATATCTCAAATGGATCTGAAATTAAACGATGTTATCATGCCGAGTGCTAACAGATAACCCGGCCCTCTCGATGAAGAGCGCGAAGCGTAAGAGATCCATCAGAGATCAGAAATGCAGCAAAACATCGACATTTAACCACTCACCGGAGGAGACCCCTCCCCGGCCTATCATAATCACCCCCACCCCCTCCCCTTAGCCCCAACAATCCCGGGCTTATAATCTCAGATCGCAATCCTCATCCGGTAATTGCATGAAATAATGAGAGGAATCCAACCCTGGCGGCCTTTCTCTAGCATCTTTGAGACGAGAGACACTGATGGCGACCGTAGATGAGGGAGGAATGATTGCGTCGATCTATCGCTATCTCTCCTTACTTCCATCTTTCTCAATCATGCTTTCTTTCATTCTTTTAGTGGGTTTGTAGCCTCCCAACCCAACCCTCTGCTCTCTCTCTCTCTCACTCCCTTCCTCTCCCTCCTTCCCTCGCCCTCCCACCCTCTTTCTCTCTCTCTCCCTCGCCCTCCCACCCTCCCTCCCTCCCTCCCGCCCGGTGTAAAGGTCGCATCGGTAATAAACTGTTACCCAGGCTTTGATTCAGGGCTCATCAGCGGGCGTAAACATAATCGGCGTGTCTCGCGAGGCCCCGCGTCGTCGAACTGCCGCTTGCTCTTCCCGAGACCTAATTGTAATGCCCGACTTCGGCGCCGAGACCCGCTCCGAACCGCCCCCGGGGAAGAGTAAAGCGGGTAGTTAACGTTGGCGCGAGTGGATATCCTGTTGCAGACTTTCGTGGATTGTGGATTTCGCAATGGGGACGGATATTGTTTAACAGGAGAGGACTTCATCTATATTTGCACAGTTCATTGATTCAGAGTGAAAAGGTAAAACACCTGAATGGATAAACACATAAGTGCATATGGTTTGTGTATGTGTGAGTATGAGTGTGAGCGAGTGAGAAAAAACTCAGCCCCAGCGTACCTTATTAAAGGCCTAGGCTGTCCTCCTTTACCTCCTGTGTCTCGTTCCCTCACGGCCCTCCTCCTGTCTCAGACCCAATCATTTTGTGTTCCCTGTAACCACCAATAATCTCCTGATGCCAGTAATTGGTTGTTAGCAAAACAGTTGGCGGGTGGGTGAGGGGTAGAAGAGGGAGGGAGGAGGGATCGAGGGAGGGAGCGAGGGGGGTATGGAGATGGTCGAGATACAAGGTAAGGTAAGAACAAAAAAAGAAAAGAAAAAAAAATCGGGTTGTAAAGCTGTAAATATGTTGGCGAAGAGGGTTATGAGCTTTGAGGATCGGATAGAAATTAGGGCGAGGCACCGAGGTAGTTTCCCATTGATGGCCGCGCTCCGACTTCCCTCTTTTTTCGGCCTCTTTCGTTTTTTTTTTTTTTTTCAAGAATCAATATTGTTTTATATCTCATTTACAAGGGCAATTGAGAGATTCCCTTACCTCCTGTCTAGCTTAAGGTATTCACACTCCCTCTCTTGGCTGGGGAGTAAATCACGCTTATTTATAGCGGCCTCGAGATTTAAAGATTTGGGTTGTTGTTGCTCATGTCCGAAGGGTGTTGAGTGCCGTGTTGACCGATAGATGGCTCTGTGTGGTTGGCTGCGACGAGGTTACTTTTCAACATGGCGTATCATGTTGTGCGTTACTTGTAGGAGTGGCTTTTGGAGATTGCATGAAAGATATATTTTTTTAAATTCTCTTTTTTCTCTCTCTTAAGCATATTAAGATGTTTGATATCAAGATATTAATGACGCGTGAGAATTGTTATGAATAACCCAACAGGGGAAATGGAAAACAAAAACAGAACGCCTTATTCAAGCCAAAATGAGAGTCTCCTCAAATTACCCCTGGCCCTGCATCCGTCACCCATCAGTCGCACAGAAAAGCCTCTCGGGCCGCCCTTGCAACCCGAGAAAATGGCCCGCGACCGTTGCCTCCACGAAACCCCATCGTGCGAGTGTGAACTGCAACATTAACCCCCAAGGGTGAGTGACGGCTACTCGAGGCTCGCTGATAAAGACGGCGAGATCGTGTAACGCTTCCCTTGTGGGTACTAACGTCTCTGGCCATCACACGGGGCCATAATTATGTAATCATCTGCTTCATTCAAGATAGAGAGGGAGGGGAAGGAGCAGGGAAGGAGGAGGAAGGGGAGAGGGAGAGAGGAGGGGAGAGGAAGGAAGGGGGAAGAAGGGAAGATGGAGGAAGGGGAGAGGGAGAGGGAGAGG
>NC_091562.1:11830483-11842983 GCF_042767895.1 Penaeus vannamei
GTTTCTTACCTAATAATTACAAACACGAAAAGCAAAAATCCCAGCTTCTAAACAAGAACGCCAGGCAAGGCTCCTTTTGAAGCCCAGCGAAACCGGAGCGTCAGTCTAAGTATAACCAAACCAGCTGAGAGAGAGAATAAATTAGAGTAAATTATAGCCACTTACCTATCTCGCCAAGGTATTCACCAGGAGAATGACCAGGCAAGGTAGGAAGTGTCACAACCTGCACTCGGGACTGCGGGTGTCTGGTCAGTCGCAGGTTCAAAGATCGAACAAGTGCCTTGGCTTAGATATCGAAGAGGCTGAGAGAGATCCTGGCTTCTCCTGGGGTCGATCAGGTGCGTGTGACATACGCGAAGGAGGAGGCTGTGTTATACCATGATCCAGGGCGATGTCTGGCCTTGTGGAAAGGGGTTGAGGTGGAGGAAGCAAGGACGGAGAGGGTGTGAATATTTGCTATGATGAAAGCCGGCCAGGAATATCTTAGTTGCAGATATAAAAATCTCTGACGTGTGCGACAGTAATAACTGCTTTACATAAGTTACAAACAAGATGGTTATCTCTCTTAGTTCCAGATAAAGAATTGTACATTAGTTTCGTCTGTTTGTGAAAAAGATGTTTGTCCAATCTTCTATATCGCCAAATGCAGGAAAAGGGTAACACATTAACTTTAAAAAAAGGGGCGGATCTATATTGACATCAGTTGGAACAATCATGTTTTACAAGATCACTGTATTATTATCTGTATATTTCAATAACGACTGTGGGAAATACTGATGTTAACGCGACTTTGTAAACACATAAACAATATTTTACAGACTTAAAACCCGTATCCTAAGTAATTATCTAATCCAAACAATACCGTGAAATATATCTTGAGGTTTAATAACAAAAAGCAACCAAAATATGTGGAGAGAATATTAAGAAAAGCGTAGGAAAAAAGAGAGACGGGAGAAAGAATCGGGAAAAAGATTGTGAGAAGATAAAATGCGAGAGAGAGAGAGAGAGAGAGAGAGAGAGAGAGAGAGAGAGAGAGAGAGAGAGAGAGAGAGAGAGAGAGAGAGAGAGAGAGAGAGAGAGAGAGAGAGAGAGAGAGAGAGAGAGAGAGAGAGAGAGAGAGAGAGAGAGAGAGAGAGAGAGGGAGGGAGAGAGAGGGAGGGAGGGAGGGAGGGAGGGAGGGAGGGAGGGAGGGAGAGAGAGAGAGAGAGAGAGAGAGAGAGAGAGAGAGAGAGAGAGAGAGAGAGAGAGAGAGAGGAGAGGAGAGGAGAGAGAGAGAGGAGAGGAGAGGAGAGGAGGGAGAGGAGGAGAGAGGAGAGGAGGGAGGAGAGAGAGAGGGAGAGAGGGAGGGAGGGAGGGAGGGAGAGAAGGAGGGAGGGAGGGAGGGAGGGAGGGAGGGAGAGGGAGAGGGAGAAAGGGAGGGAGGGAGGGAGAGAGAGAGAGAGAGAGAAGACGAATGGTGTGGAAGAGGAGTAAACAAATAAAAAATAGATTGATTAAACACACACGTCTGAATTGCAATTGGCTGTTTAATCAATTGGCTAACTTGTAAGTCTTCGATAAGAGATATTTAAGAATAAATTTCTGTCTTTTACTTCAGCTGCTTATTCTGATAAAACATGCCTGTCCTTTTCAAGAGTTTCTCCCAAGATGTTGAGCCAACAACAAGCAAGCACTTTTGGATATTTATACAAGCTTAATTTCAGCTTATGATGTTTTTATGGCTGTTTTTATAGCCTAGGCATGGCTATCGGGAATCCTCCCCGCATTTCTGTTGTTTTAATCATTACGATAAAAAATCTTTGTGTAAATTGATTGATATAATTGCGAAGGAATGTTTAATAAACGCTTAAGTTTCATGAGCGTTTTTTTCTGCGCGATAAAACAATGGCGGTTCAAAGCGGACTTCGCAAAGGACTTTTATGTTTACAAAATTGCCTGTAATTACGAGTCTTTCATTTTCCATTCTAATTCTGTAATGGCACGGTGTATGGCCATAAATTTCAACTACAAGTGTCTTTGTTAATGATTATCATTCTCCGTAAAATCTGATATCAAAGCAGGGCGATAGCGTATCATTAAATGGCTAATTTTGCTGGATATGACTCCAAGATGGAGGATTTTCAGCTCCCTCCGAGTATCCCGACACTCATTATCTCTCCGGGACACTGTCGAGTCACAGTTTACGAGGCGTGGCCTAATGAGGAAGTTATTTCACCTGCACAAATCCCTCGGCCTCATTTACTAGGATGTTTCAAGATAATTAGGCAAGTTATCCCTTGTCAATTGTCGATGGAAACGCAATCTCACAAACGTGGCATTCGGGCGATTCCCTTTTGTCGCAATTGATAAGACAGCTCGAAAGGAAAGTGAGAACGATATCGCGAGTGAAGGACGGTTATCTATGGGATCTCTGCGCCGGATCCTCCTTTTTTGTGCGCGATGGATGGAGATAAGGCTGATCTCGTGGAGGGTCAATTAGCGAAGAGATGCGGGTTCTTTTCATTCCTCACAGGAGAGGCATCCCAGCATCGAACGCGACAACTTTTACGACGGAAGCGGGTCTTCTTTGAACTTTCGATACAGTATCTAGATTCGTCTTGATATAATCCTCCTAAACCATTGCAAAGGAAGAACAAATAAAATAAAAGCGGGCATCCTATATTTTACTCATCAAATCTACTTGTTGCCTGCCCACATTTGTGCTTGGAATGAGAAGTCGGCGAGGTTTCTGCACTCGGCCCGGCATGGAGGGAGGAGCCTCAAGGTTCTCGTGGGTGGCCGTACCACCCTCACCCGCAACTAGTAATTATCAGTCAACTACAGGTAACAACCTCACTCACCGCTAAACAAATGACACCTGCAGGTGATCTGCGCCGGTGGTCCGAGGCTACCTGTCGTGCTTGTGGCCAAACGCACATGCACGCCAACATTTTGCTCATTGGCTGCCCAGGTGTTGGCTTCGTGTCTCGGAGCGTAGTGGCCTGGATCGCGGATGGCCGGCGACGCGTGTGCCATCTATCACTGTGTTTTATCTATCGTGCCTTGTGACGAAAGATGGAAGATCTCGGCAAATTACCGGCGGTCGAATCATCCAAGACGATATTAGCGTTTAGCAAATGAAGAGTATTTTACGGCGCATTACTTAAAGTGCCTCTGAAATGATGCATGTAACAAATGCGATCTGCCCGGCGAACTTCTTTGTTTTGAAGACTGGCGGTTTTAAGAGCCTGTTATGTTCGAGAACTATAATCCTGGGAAACCAGCAATGAATACGAGTCTTCATAAATGGTAGTCGTCATTAGCATAATCACCCAAAGGTACCACGACACTGCCATTTTTTCTTTCGTTTCCCATATTTTCTGCGCTATACTTTCTATTTGACTTTTTACGCCTTGGGAGCGAGCGAGGCAAGAAGCTTCCATCATTTGAGATAAGCGCAGGTCACTGATCTACGAGGAGGAATGACAAGTAGCAAAACCAGCAGAATCAAAGATAAAGCAGACATTAATTGTCTTGATGTTAAGGCGAAGATAAGTTTCGGGTGACTAGGAACCGGATTTTTACATTTATAAGATCTCACTCACGATAGGTGCCGGCTTGGTACAAATTCTTCTCACAGAGACAGAGATCGCCACTTTGCTCAGTCTCTTTACGTCTAAAAAGTTGCTACCGTAATATCAGGGCGACAATATTAGGACTCATGGAGGAAAATGCAGCATTATTTCCGCCAAGAAACGACATCTCTTAAGTGCATGGGGTAAGATGATAATTAGATGTAAAATCTAAGATGCTTAACATTGTTCAAACATGTCGACCAAAGCAAAGCGTGGCTCCAGAGGGTATCTGGTTGGGATCATCAGCACTGGCGATGTTCTTGTCTTGTATCAGGGAACGAGATAAGCGTTTAAGACAGTTGGCTGAACAACACGAAGCGAGTTCCCTGTCTTTCTGCGCCCTTCTCTTTTATCTTATATCATTGTTAGTGGGCATTTGGGGGGCCAGCCTCTCCTGAAGTATATGTCTCGTAATTTCCGATGTTTCTCTGTGCGTTAATAGGTAGGATGGCCTTTGAAATCGTTTTTAGGAAAAAGAAATATAACCTATTTTTGAGAATACAATAGCCATTGTTTTCGTTTCCACAAATGTGGAAGCGATAAGAAGAAAAAAACTGCTGAGAGAAAAAAGTCGTGTTGTGTGACTCAACATTAACTTTAATCTGTTCCAAGACCTTCTTGTTTATGCTAATTTGCAAAAGTGAATATTCATGAAGAAAAATTGCATCAGTAATGTAATAATTAACCACTTAGTGGCATGGATCGAGCAGGTTCTGTTGCTTCTGCCCATCCATCACTTTTTGCGGACTTTGATCTGTCAGCGTCAATTTCGGAATTCCTTTGGGCTTTTATCTCGACGTTTGCCTCATTACCTTTAGTGAAGAGACTTGATGTGAATGGCAGTGCTGATTTTGCTGACATTGCTCTTTGAGGGTTTGGTGTTTATTTATGGCAGTTAATTTGATATTAATATCATTTACAGTATCGGAGACGGGGTTATTATAATAAATAACAACAGTAGCTAATAATAATGATGGTGAATGTTATGTCGATGATCATGATCATGGGGATGCTGCCGATGATAATAATAACGGTAATAGTAATAAAACAATGGTTCTAACTAAACAACAATAATAATAATAACGAGGATAATAATGATGATAATAATAACAATAATAATGATAACAGGAATAACAACTACAATAATAATATCAACAATGATGATAATAATGATAATACTCTACTGATAATGAAAATAAAACAATAGTAATAATAATAATAATAATAATAATGATAATGATAATAATAATATAATGATTATAATAATGATAATAACAATGAATATTAAAATGATAAGAAATAATGATAATAGAAAACCAAAACCAAAATGACAAATGATGATAATGGTAATAATGATAATAATGGTAGTGGTAATGATAATGATAATGATAATAATAATAATAATAATAATAACAATAATAATAATGATAATAATAATAACAATAATAATAACAATGATGAAAATCATAATGATAATAATGGTAATAATTATAATAATAATAATAATGAAAATTATGATAATAACGATGGTACTGATTTATAAAAAACAACTATAAAATGATGATTATGATAATAGTAAATAATTAAGCGTAAAACTCGTCGTAGAGGTAGAGATAGTAATATCATTAATAATAATAATAATAATAGTGATATGAATTAGTACTGAGAATTATAATAATAAAAAGCAAAAAATAGGCAGTAATAAATATCTAATATGCAGTAATAAATATCTAATATTTAATTAATAAAATCAATGAACGTTATAATGAAAATGAACAACAACAAAAACAATAACAATGATAATGATAGTAACAACAAAAACGATAATAATGATAGTAATAATAATAATGAAGATAATGATAATAATGATAATAGTAATGTTAGGATAATAATAATAATAATAACAATAATAGTAATAACAATTGTGATGATTATCAAAAAGAAAATAATAACAATAACAATGACATTGATATTAGTAATGACAATAATAATAAACATGAAAATAATACAGACTATAATGATCGTAATAATAGCATCAATAATAATAGAAATAATAATGAGGATGATTAAAATCATAATAATTACGATATGACAATAATTAGATGTTTAATGTTTAATATTTCAAAGAAACAATACATAAAACATGTAAATCATAACACAAATAAAACAGTTATAAGAATGACTGCAGTATATGCCAACAATGAAAAATGATTATAATGATACTGATAATGATATTAATGGCACTACTAATAGTGGTGATGATAACGGTGATAAAACTAGTATTTACATTGACGATAATAATTACTATTATAATAATAATGACAAAATCAGCAATATAAATTACAGTATTAAAATACAAATACTACTACTACCAATACTAACAATCATCATCATTACCAGTACACCCCCGACCATCTTCTTTTTCACTGCGTCTGAGTAAGAGGAACCAAGAGGAGAGGTAAAAACGCTGGTTTTGCAAGATCAACTTTATTGTTCATCATGCTGGACATGACGTCGAGAAGAGGGAGTTTGGTAGGCCGAGAAAAAGACAACAAATTGCATTCTAGACATCAACATTTCTACTCTTAGGATCACTCACTTTGACCTCGTTTCCAGATCGCCACTTGAACCCTGCACTTGAGATCAACTAAGGAAAAGTGACCAGCCAATTGCGCCACAAGACGATTCACCATTTCAGAGGGGGAGGAAAAATGCAGTGCATATATATAACCTGTTTTAAGTCCACCTCAAGCGGCGTTCTAGAAATAGGCCTATATTTATTTATTTTTTTGAGGGCATGGATTTAGGTACGTTGGATGACTGACGTGGTGCAGATACTGCCCACGTTAAACCGACCATCCGTGTGTCCACTAAACCACTGTTAAACTTCATCGTACACAGTGTTCACTATAACCTATACGCATCCACTGTCTTGTATTCCTCACGAATCACCGCTCCGCACAGTGATCACCATATAAAGCATCCACGACACACTAACACACTAGAGTACTTCCTGGGGGGAATGTTCTAGGTCCTGGGCAAAGAGAAAGTGTGAATCCTGAGCTGCCATGAGGTTGAGCGAGCGTTACCCAAAAGAGTCGCTCAACCTAACCGCAGGAGGGATAGTCACCATCTTCCACAGAACACAGTATTATGCTAAACACTCCAGTGATGCTGCTGGCAAGGTAGGCGGTGACAGGGTCTAGGCAGGCATGGTCAGGGCAGAAAGGAAGGGTTTGAGGATGATCTCGACGGGCGTGGCCACAACCTCCGAGCCGAATTATCTGCGCGTGACTTTTCTTAAATCTTCCAACGAGAAACGGCAAGCCAAACCTCGACCTTGAAAAACCATTGGCTTCCGATGTGTAATGGCTTTTTTTCGACACTTTCTGCATCAATTTCTGTGTTCCTTCACTTTAATTTGTATTTCAGGAGTTCCAATAAGATTACTTGTATCATTCTATTATTTCATGCAGCTACAAATCACTGAAATACATGCTTATATGTAAAAAAAAAGATTTTAAAGGTTTCACTATATGTACAATCTTTGTTTCCACGGCAGAGGGAAAAGAACCAGCAGAATGAAGTAAACTTGCCAAGGATAAATGTAAAGACCTCCTTGGGAAGGAGGGATAAGAAGTAGGAGCAAGTGCCCTGGCCAGGACCCAGTCGTAGCCTCGCCACAGTGGAGTGTAAACGGTGCCAAGTTATCCGTCTCTTGTGTGGTGGCACAAAAAACACATCAGGGATATGCTAACATAAGAAATCACAGGCACGCAAACAAATCATACTTCAGAAATCGTTGACCTTACATGTTCGCTTTACATTAAATGTTACATTTGTGCCCAAAATACATGAGTACATGTATATATATGTATGTATATACAGTGTACATACACACTATATACACAACTGAGAATCTACACCTTCAACCAGACACTGAGAAAGAATGGCACGAGAGTTTTAAGGAAGAGGGGCTACAAGTACCGCTTAGAAGCAGCAGTTCGAAAGTACCAGACGTGCTAGTCAGAAGCACCAGTTAGAGGTACTAGTTAGAAGGAGTAGTATGTCAAATATTGATCAGATGTACCAGAGACTGGAAGAAATATTGGAGAGATTAAGCACGGTCTTGCCCCACCTCAGTCGAGCATTGCAGCGTGCAGTAATGGAGCACTGTATACTTTATAGAAGTGTATGCACATGGAGAAAAGTGTGTACATGGGGATGAAGTCTGCATGTATATCAGAGGATCATGCATACAAGCATCCTCATGCAAGTCGAGAGAAGTGTATGCACATGGAGGTAACTATGTGATAATCTGAAGGACTAACATGTGTAAGTGATAGGACAATTATGTACAACGTCAGGGAAGTGTGTCAGCTTGTGTGTAAACAATTATGTATGTATGATTCCCATTTTCACAGAAGCCCTTATACCCTCAGAGACAAAGATGAAGGTGAACACAGCTGGACTTTCGAGGCCCAACTAACAAACTGAACTAGACTGTGTTAGTGTGCTATATCAAGTGTAGCTCTTCCTGATTATTACTCAGCAGTGCCAACAACAGCACGTAAAAATTTCAAATCTGCTGATTTTTACATGAGGGCTTTTGCACCTTAGTCTTACAAACGGATAATATGAAATGAAAAGCACTTCCTTCAGGGATATTTTAAAAACATCAATATGCAAACAAGTTGCCATCCCGAAGATTTGGTCTAAGGCGTCCGAGTTCAAAACTCGACTTCGTGTTAGCAAACACTCAAAACTGAACGGCCTTAAATTCTAGCACTCTGTACTTCAGTGACGAAGACAATGGCGAGTACAAACTCTGAACACTCTAGATGATACAGAAAAGAACTCCCTTTATACCACAGACTGAGTTTACAGAAGTTAACAGAGGCTTTTGATGCCACTGGCAGAGCCACAAAGAGGAAAGGCCAAAAGTCTAAGACGCGGGTGTGAGGGCGTGAGAATGAGGGGAGAAAGTGATCTCATTTCTAATGTGAACAATTATGTTAGTGAATCGGACATACAAATACAGGTGATTGAACTATTTTTCAATTCAATTTCCTAATCACTGCAACTAACCTGAAATATACGTCAATCATTAAAAGATATCTTTAGCTGTCAGTCACAGACGGCCAAAAACCAGTGCACAGTAAAGATGACTGTTCAGTCAAAGAACATCTTTACCGCTATTCCAGTCTCTATAGAGTCATACAATATTTACACAGATCATTGTACATCTCCTCATGTAAATTTATTAGTGCACAGGTAACCCATTCACTTCTTATTTGGTATGGCAGTACAGAGAAAGGGTTCCTGTCAAAGAGGGATCAGAAGTTTACAAAAGTTATTTGGGTGGACTAGAAGTTTTGTTATTGACTGGCCATTTCATCTAAATATGATCATCGAAACTATCTTAAAAATGTGGCATGGTAGCTAAACCTTCCCGTCTTTATCATAAAGCCCAAGTTATTGTTATAGTTCTGCACTAATAAAGGTATTAAAGAAAGATCACACTCCTAGAAAGTTAAGTGTGCTCACCCTCACTCACGCTCGCACACTCACCGGAGTTGCTCATTGTCAGGATGAAGTTCTAAGTTTAAAGAGTGTTTTATTGTAACCTCAGATAATCAACATGAATCTCGTCTTCCCCCCAAAAAAGGCTAGAGTTATCAACGTTTATCGTGGAACACTTTTGTTCCGTTTTGAAATCCGCGACGAAAACCAGATAAAAGTTGATAAGTCACAAAAATTCAAGGAAAGAAGACCAAATTTTTTTGTTTTTTTGTTTTTTGCTTTTTTGTAACTTGATATTGACTAGACAACCTGATTATGATAACCACTAGATGGCCTTGTTGGTGTTCATCTTCCATCAGGGCATATCCATCCTCCCAGGAGATGTGCACCAGTGGCTTAATGATAAATTCTCATGCATTAAAAAACGTCTAAATTTGAGTAGGGAAACTCCATCGGCAGTTTTGTGTTGTGGGAGGAGGAATAGGCCCGCGTGACCTACAACTTGGCCCCTGGAGTGTGATAATACCTATTTGTACAAAAACTTAGCAAAAATTCTAGCAAATTGATTTAAGCCTGATGTAGTGAAATTTTTTGATTACATCCTCCTTAGGAATTATTAGTGTCACGTCACTGGAAAAAATCACACAATCAAGAGGATCACAAAGACCTGCTCCAGGGGCGTCTTCATCAAGGGCTTTGATTCACAATTTCCCTTCTGTAGGTGGAGTATCTGATTGGCTTCTGGCATACTTGCAAGGTGTTTGGTGTATTTCATCTTTACCTAGTGTACGGTGCATCTCACAGCATCCGTCAGTTACAGCCCATGTCAGCCCCTTCATCAGAATGGCACTGATGGCAATAGTGATGCTAAAATTTACAGACTAACAGACACGCTAACTACCTATTCTGATTGATTTATCTTATATACATTTACATACAGAAAATACAGACTGTACACAGTTTTCCTTCCTATGTCCACCTTGTCAGATGGTTGTGTTGTGTGCACACAGACTGACAGCCTTCACTATGAGCAACCTTGTGAAGGTGAGTCTCCTAAAATCCCCGCTGAGGGAACACCCACTGAAGACATGAACTACATGGGGAAAACATAGGGCGAGGGATCGTCTACCAGATCTTGGAATATCATTGAGTATACCAAGATCAGTGTCTATCAATGATATGTGCTACCATGGAAAACTACTTGCCAGCACGTGGAGACAACTGCCTCTGTCATCAAAAGGGGAATTGAATCCACCCAATGGACTATTTTCATTGGAGAAGAAAGAGAAAAATAAAGTTTCAATTGCCTGGCTACAGTGACTGCCCCAAACCTAAACTGCGTCTTTTCCACTACAGTTAACTTCAGAGTCAGGCAATTTTCTTACAATATAAAATGCAAATATTTATGAGGTCAGAAGTGCTAATTCTTCCCATCTTTTTTTGAAACAGCAGAGGAAATATTTTTGTTAAAAAATCATTACAAACATATTAGTAATCACTGTAGGTGCAGCAACAGTTCAACATACTTCCCTCGTGCTGTTAAGTCATACTGAGTAAATGTCATTCCATTCATAAAACATAATCCCACAACCAACACATTCCTCCTTTGTCATCTTTGTTCACAGTATGCAGTTCATCACAACAATGCCATCTGCATGTCACATGTCTGGAGATTCCACAGTTATTGGAGAAGTGGAAATAAACGTCCCTCATTTCAGCACAAAATGTGACGTCTTAAAACTCATGTACAGAGACATACGTAAACTCATAAAAACCAGAACCTCGTCATATCAATATACATCATAACACAGCCAGGTAGCAAAATAGTCTGTTTTCTATAATATATATGCTACACTATGGTATTACTGGAAGTCCTGCCACTCACAATGGACACAATAAGTAAAAACTATTATCAGTTAACAGACCTGCTTGGTGACTGGCCTAATACTGAACATGAGGAGCAGGATTACCTACTGATCTAAGTATATTTTGATGAGACTTCTGTATAGACTTTCTTTTTTTTCCTATGACATGTAAATTATATTTTTTCTACAGATACTCATCTTTAAAGTTTCATAAATGGATCTATATATACATTCTGAATAATGACAGAGAACGTGGTTTTATGCTTAGTTAACAACCATTTCTTTTTTTCTATGTCTCTACAACCTTGTTCATACAACCTGATTCTGCCTAAACCAAATAACCATGTGCATTAATTATGAGAAGAATATTGCTTAAAATCTAATACAGAGATAGCAAAGAATCCCCAAGATTCACGAGGACTTTCTAGTTATTTCACATCCATTTGCAGATGTTGCACAACCTGTTGCAGACGTCATGGTAGCAGCTGATTTGATTGAAGATTTCAGTGTCCTTTCTGGAAGAGAAGAGAAAAGGAAAATGGAATATTGGTCTTCGGAAAGTGACAAATTCGGATAGTTCGGAAGTAAAAGCTATCCAAAGGAAATTTTAATTGTAGTAATTATATAACTTTAATCGTGCATACTTTTTATGAACAAGAAACACCAATGCCAAATATATCCAATGCTTCTCACTGATGCGTATGATGTTTTTTCCCTAAGAATGATAAACCTTAAGATAGCCATATCAGGTGGTGAACCTCGTAAGTTTCATGGGCTAACATGTATGTCATAAAAACTTTTTTCTAAGAATAACCCCCAAAGGCATTTTATATAAAATAGTTTAAGGAAGAAGTAAGCAACAGGATTAGATTTTTTTTTTATTCTTTTAGTTTTTTTTCTTTCCAGAAAATATAAAAAATGTTTACCCCATGTATTTTTTTCTGTGATGACCAAAATATCCACCAGATTTTAAAATTCTGAACACAAATCACTTTCTCAAAACAGTAGTCTGGTGTCCCCGCAAACACACATACAAGCACAAACAAACACACGCACAGACCAAAAAAAGGACGCAAGGCACACAAAAACAGAGAACCCATCCTTCCTACCCATCAAAGGCCTCTCCTAATTCCCAAGCCCCCATTTTTATCACCTTCCTCTCACCTCCTCCCCATACACGGCCACACGCACTCGCTCTCACCATTTCAGAGGTGCGTTCGCGCCGCTGAGCCGTCCGGGGGCGCCTCCTCCGTGCTCTCCTGAGGGCGTGCGGGGAGAGAGAAAGGAAAAAAAACATTGCTCTTAATTCCTGTCTACAATTAGCCTCCTTGTCAGACAATGTGAATGCAAATAACCCTAGCGTTGTGGTAATGAGGGATAATTACACCTCTATGTACACTTGGTTAGAGGATCCCTTGGGGGCGACCACACAGGCCCTCGCTCGCTCCCGAGTGTGAAGGCGAGGCCGAGGGAAAGCGGAGGCGGGGAGGATTGGAGG
>NC_091562.1:11855483-11857983 GCF_042767895.1 Penaeus vannamei
TAATGAGCTTTTTATGGTCTTTATTTATTGACTTGCTAATGAAATTCTTCAAGAGAAAACTGGAAGTAATAAGTAATGAAGCAGATTATCCCATCACAGTCAAAATTACAGCCTGAAAACTATCCAGACATATTACGAGAACAAACTTTCACAACAAAATTAAACAGCTTCATCTTCTATGCTTCCAAAAGCTGTTAACTGCCCAATCTAAATCATGCAGACATGAACATATATTCAAAGCAGAAATAAACAAGTGTAACACTAGTAAGCCAGTAATCTTTTTTTTTAGAAACTATCATATCCATTAGGCTTATCTTTCTTAATTTTGCTCTCATTCAATATCAAATGTTGAACTCTATATTTACATTTATGTACAAAATGTATTTCTTATAATAAGCCAATATATGATATCTTTTAAATTTCTTATGAGGGCTGAAGCTAAAAGGGATTAGTCACACTAGCTTACAAAAGGAACCTTGATTTCCACTAACCTTTTCTGTAATCTCTTTCCTTCTGTCTTCTTCATCTCGTTTCTCCATCTCCATATCGGTAGCAATCCTCACACTCTGCCTCAGTGCTTCCTCCAGCTCCTCAATCCTCTCATTCTTCTGCTTCACCACCACAACGAGCTGCTCCAATTCTTCAATCTTTTCATTCTTCTTCAGTTCCTCTTCCAGGGAATGGATCTCTTCCTCCATCTCTTGGATCCTGTCTCTCTGCCTCTTGTTCTCATCACTCAGGTTATTGATGAGGGAATCTTTGAGCTTGATATCCACGTCCATCTGATCGAGCTGGAGTCTGTATTCCCTCTGCCGGCCCTCCATCTCAAGCAGGTCTATCTCCTGTTGATCTGACCTTGATGAATCTTCACAAGGCTGGATTTTTGAGGTTTGGTTTTCACAGTGTGTCAATTTGCAAGAGGGAGATGATGACATTTTTTTTTTTTTTTTTGGTTGGGAGTTGTAGTTGATGTGTTGATAACATACCCATAGGAGGTCATGTTGGTTGTATCCAAGTGGCAGTGGGTATGTGCATTTAGTAGGCATGCACAGGTTGGTCGTCATGGGAAGGGAACAGTTCCATGAGGCGGTTGGTGTGATAGGCAGCAGTTTTTGATACATGGATTGGCAGATCAATCACAGATGTTGGCCAATCAGTATATATATATTTTTAGGACAGTATTTTGTTTGGTGTTGAGTGGTCGGAAGGTGGGCAAAGAAAGGTAAAATGCAATTTGTAAACAAATATCAAATAAAACTACTTAAAATAGAAAAAATAGATTAATTCATAACTAAATTACTTTGAACTTTACACATCCCTTCATTTTATATCTGAGGTCCAACAAGAAACCAACAAGATTCTTTGTTTAATTTTCATCCATTGCACAGGCACATCAAGATATATTAATGGAAAAGTTTTATTCTTTTTATAATTCATATAATCTCAAAGACTGGGCACTCGCATCATGATATCTTCAATTAGAACCCTATTTATTAACCTCAGAAACTACAACAACAACAATAACAACTTAACAACACAGGTAACGCTCATTGCCTGTGACAAACGTTCATCTAATTCTAATGCTTCAAACATGTTCAGGATTATCATGTTACAGTCTGGTAATTCATTTAGAAAAAGCTTTTCATTAGGCCAGTAAATCCTGAGGCAGCATTTTGAAGTGGCTGTATTATACAAATTATAAGCATAATAAACCAAAGACACAGATGATAATGAAAAGAAAGAGAGGGAGAAAAGGGCAAATGTAAATGAAACAATACACAGGAAGAAAAAGAAAATGTGAGAGGAAATCAAAGAAAAAAAGTGGTTAGAGAAATAAATACCATAAAATACACAAATAAACATATTAGAACAAAAGCAATATGAAAGAAGTAAAAGGGAAAAAAAGATAAGGAAAAAATCGTCAATAAGTGGAAAAACAAAAAACCAAACAAGAACACAAATAAGGAAAGAATTCCATGATACAGACAGTCAAAAAAGCATAACAAGGTGTAGGTGAGAGCGTTGGGTTGGGGGAAGCAGAACAGACGACGCAGTGTGAAGACAGCATCCGGCAATGCAGGGGGAGAGAGAGAGAGACGGCCTGTTAGTAAACACAGCAGCATGCGGTGATTCTCCTATACAGCTGGCCCCTCAATCTCCATTACAAATTTCCACTACCTTTTCTTTTTCTCTCGCACAAACACTTTCTCTGTGTCATTCAGTCACGAAGGCTCCTTCTCATGTTCTATTCTACAGTGAATAAAGAAAAAGAGTAAGATAGAAAGAATGAAATTAAAGGTCTAGTTCACTTCCATACTGGAATGGATGTTATTATATATGACATTCATGATGTAGCCTAGTTTTTTAAATTTCCTTACTAAATTAATGCTAGTTTCTATTTCTGAACAAAAAACTATTCTTTATATGATGCATTAGAAAGTTAAAGTAAGTTCCTTTATTTCTGTATAGCATTTACCTTGTTATGATTACTTTCAAAGAA
>NC_091562.1:11862983-11865483 GCF_042767895.1 Penaeus vannamei
AAGGAAGGGGTTGGGGGGGAACACATAAAGGAAGGACACAAAGGTCAGACAGGGTCACCGTGACAAAAGAGTGCAAAGGTTGAGGTCGATATTCGATGCAGATTTGCAACCACATTTGCAACTGTTTATCGTAAAATAAGTGAAGTACATTCTATAAACAAATGTAACTATTTTCTTCAATAAGAAAAAATGAAAAACATATTTGACCCGCCCAATGCCGACTCTGAACCTGAGCACAAGAGGTCACTCAGCGGATGCATCAAACTGAACGGACTTTGATCTCTGGTCCCTCCATTCCCCCAACTGACCTGCTTTCTCTCCAGCTCTGTCACCAGCAACTCGAGCTGACTCTGAAGCCTTTGCTTTTCAACAGCTGAATTCTTCAACTCAGTATTGGCTTTGTTCAGGTCTGCCTTCAACCTCTGTATCTCCTGGCTGTCTTTCGGGTTGTTGCTTTGGTTCTGTATGATCTGCTGCTGTTCGTGTGTTTGTTGGAGTAAGTGTTGTATTTTCTGGGTCTGTTCCTGAATCTGCTGTTGTGCTTGTTGTGCTTGTTTTTGTAGTGTTTGATTTTGTTGCTGTAATTGTTGATTTTGTTTGTTTGTGTCTGCAATCTGTTTGTTAAGGTCCTGATTTTGTTGATTCAGCTGTTGCACTTGCTGATTTATTTTTTGGTTGTCTTGAGCCATGGTCTGCATTTGCTTCTGCATCTCCTGCACAGCGCGCTCTGCCTGATCTGCTCTCTGTTTCTCTGAGGAGATATTTTGCTGAAGTTTGGCTGTCTCGCCCTCTCCCTTTACAGCATGATCCTCTACCTGTTTTTTCAGCTCTCCAACATCTCGCTCTGCCTTTTCAGCCCGCAGTCTTCCTTTCTCTGCCTCGCTGCGCATGACTCCCAGCTCCTTCTCTTTGCCTTGCAACTGAATGATCAAGTTCTTGAGCTCCTTCTCAGCCTCCTTCTGGATTAACCCTGCCTCCTTCTGAGCGGCCTGTGCCACCTGCTGAGCCTTTTGGACCTCCTGCTGAAGTCGCTGCACCTCCTTTTCCGCCTCGGCTCGCAAGGCATTGAACTCCTTTTCTTTGGCTGAGAGTTGCCCTTGCAGCCTCTGGATTTCCTTTTCTCTGCCTTCCAACATTTCTTTGGCCCCTTGTTCCATCTCTTTCGTGGTGTTGCTCAGCTCTGATTTGATTCGCTTATTCTCGTCCTTGAACTTTTGTAAGTCTGATTCTGACTGCTTCAGCTCCTGCTGGAAGTTCAGGAGCATGTCTTGGGACTTCTCTAGCTGTTTCACAAGCTGGTCTCTCTCAGTCTGTAACTGCTTGAGGTCCGTCTCGAGTCTGCCGATCATCTTCTCGCGTTTCTCTTGTGTCGTATTCAGTCTCTCCTTTTCTGTTCCGACCTTACTGAGGTCATCTTTAGCTCTCTCTAGTTCCTTGTTCAGACGTATGATCTCTTCTTTACACTTTTCGAGATCTGTGTTGGACCTTTGCTGATAGTCCGAGGCCTTATTCACCATGCCCTTTGCCTCGTCTAAATCTCTCTTGAATTTCTTGTTCTCCATTTCTAATTTTTCTTTGGTGTCATTTGCTCTTCTGAGTTCTGTCTGAGACTTTTCTAATCGTTCGTGTAACTTCTCGAGTTCGACAGACATTCTCTCGAACTCAATTTTGGCTGATTCATTGCTCTCTTGGTATTTAGACATGTGCTGTTGCGATCTCTCCATCTCGTGCGTCAGTCGTTGGACTTCCAGCTCAGCCTTTTCCCTTCCAGCCTGAGCACGAGTGAAGTCAGCCTGAGCACGGTCTAATTTGTCTTTTAATTTCTCGATCTCTATGGAGGTCTTTTCCACCTCGGTCTTGTTCCTGTCTTGGGCCGTGAGGAAACGCTCGAGTTGATTCTGGCTCATCTGAAGGTCGCTCTTGAGCCTCTCGTTCTCGCTCTCCAGTTTCTCCACCTTTTGTTGTGATTTTGTACATTCGATCTGAGCTCTTTCATATTTGTCTTTCATCTTCTCAACTTCGATATTCGCTCGTTCAAGTTCCCCTTCGTACTTCTCCTGGCTGCTTGTGTACTTCCCTACTCTGGACTGTGTTCTGTCGAGCTCTGACTTCATACCATCCAGTTCTTCAGACAATTTCTCATTCAGGAGCTTCGCTTTCTGTAGTTCTACCTGGCTCACGTCATAACGTTCCCGTAACCGTTCGTTCTCACTCGTGAACTTCTCTACGTCCTGCTTGTTCTTCTCTGAGTCAAGCTGATATTTACCTCTTTGTTGGTCTGCTTTGTCCATGTCAGTCTTCAGCTTAGTCACCTCCGTCTCGTACTTCTCTCGCAGCTTAGCTTCTCGCTCCAAGTCCATCTGGGTTTTCTCTAACTTGTCCTTCACTCTTTCAATCTCGATCTTTAGCATCTCATAGTCTTCTTTGGTCCGCTCTGTGTTGTCCTGATATTTACCCATCCTGACTAAGACGCGGTCCATCTCTGCCTGGACGTTCTCGC
>NC_091562.1:11872983-11875483 GCF_042767895.1 Penaeus vannamei
ATAAAAAGGTGCATGAATTTCGAAGGGAAAGTATTGCGGAGAATAAGAGAGTGCCGGACAAAAAGAAATTTTGAGTTTGGTTGTTAGGTGCCGTTCCTCACTCAAAAAAACAAATCATTAAGAAGAATCCATATGCATGTGAAAAGTGGTAAAAAAAGCCAGAAAAGAAAAGATGATGCAGATCTTTAAGACTTTAAATATACTGAAAATTTTGGAAGTCTAATAAAGAGTTTAAATGATGCAGACGGCAAGAATGGTGTTTTACTGTGATTCTTATTTTTTTTAAATGGTCTCTTCTACTGAAATGGATTTCTTTATCCAACTAATTTAATTCTGGATTATCAGAGATTCAGAACCCATCTCTCCACTTATCTATGAGTGTCGGAGAGCAAGACAACACCTCAGCGTCACAGGGAAGCGCGGGCCGAAGCGGAAGAAGCTGGATACTCACCCTAAAACACATCTTTTTTTCTCTCCATTTTTTTTTCTTTGGGAAAGCGCTTCTTTAGCTCTTAAATCAACTCGCATGCTTTGCTTTCAAGTTCTGGACATCACAGAATCTCCATGACTAAACAAAAATAAACTTAGATATATATATATATGGCCATTCCATGCAGACTATGCTTAAGTGTTAATGGGTGTGGGAGAAACTCATGAAAAAAGGGATACAAAAATGAATCAATGTTAACTAACTTCACCGCAACTACGGAACAACAATTTAGAAACATTTCTCAAATTCTAAATCGTTTCAAATCTTCAACTTTACATTAATCACGATTCTTCTACAAAGGAAATTAGAGGAAAAAGAAATCCTGGTCGAGTTTGCTCTGGAAATTACATACGTCGGCCTCTTTACTTTCATTGACAAATCTGTGTAATTGCAATTTGTTGAAAAAAGAGCGAGATTTTACTGAACGTATGCATTTCAGTGTCGAGCGAAGGCCTGAGAACGATCTGTTTATGACCCGCCGGCGAGGTTTTTCTTCAAACGCTCAAGGTGTCGGCTGACGAAGGAGCCAGATTCGCTGATGGTCTTTGCTTGTCGAGGTTGTGAGGGTCTGCTTATCGCTGTCCACTAGCTTCCCCTTACAAGGCTAACGTCAGGATAAATCTCAGTGAAGCAGTCAGTGTCTCTAAACCGTCAGTGCTCTCCTATCTCTAGTGGCTGTTACTCCGTTTTTTTATAGGAAGACCTACTGAGGACTATCCAGCAGGACCCCGTGTGCCCCCACAGCTATCCCTCCCTCCTAGCCCCGACCCTCTCCCAGGCCCTCTGCGCGAGTCGGTGTGGAGGCCGTGAGATTCCTCCAGCAAGCATCACCCACCATGAGTTTCTGCGTCTGAGCCGACGTCTTCTCGTACTTTTCCTTGAGCAGTTCCATGTCCCCGAGCGCGTTCTCTCGGTCCCTCTGAGCCTTGCCAAGCTGCGCCTGCAACAAGTCCACCTTCTCGGTGAGCGTCTCCACCTCGGAAGCGGCCGACTCCCGCTCTTTCTGCAGGCGCGCCAACTGCGTCTGAGGGAGAACCAGCTGGTAGGTTAGCCAGGTGGCTTCAGAGGCAGGTGAGGGGAGGAGAGGTATAGGTGTCGAGGCTGGCGATGCTTCACGTATAATCAAAGCTCAGTTCTCGCAGTAAGCATGAACGACTTTTATCAACATTATTATTCTGTCAACTCAAAAAGCCTTGCAAGCTGGATGCACCAGGATTCCAAGTCAGCTAGCATTAAAAAAATCGGGGGGAGAAAAAATAATATATCAACCATCATAAAATAAACAGTTCCAACGTGGCGCTACATACTTCTAGAAGCTACAAAAGAAGCCTTCGGTATTGATATATCAACACGAGGTGCTGTGATGGCTATGGCGTCACACCGGACTTCGCATGCTTGGGGCACACAAGCAGGCTGGGGGTGTAGGGGCACGGGCGGAGGCGGCCGACTTACCTGAACCTTGTCGTGCTTCTCCCGCAGGCGGTCGGCCTCCAGCTGCAGGGCCTCGCGCTCCTTGGCCAGCCTTGCGCTCTGGCCATGCGCCTTGTCCAGCTGGCTCTGGATCTGGTCGTAGTCGTAGGCCAGCTTCTCGCGCTCTGCTTGGACCTGTCGGAGGAAGGACGGCGTTTCTGCGTCAGAGAAAACGTGACTGAGCGCCCTGTCTACTTAGTCATGATTAGGTTTATTGCCGTTAATTGTAACACCACTGTGCAAACTCAGACCCTGTGAGAGTCGCAGGAAAAGAGAAAAATCCCCCAGGAACCAGACCCAAAACTAGTTCATGCGAAATGTCCAAGACGTTTGCGGGAAATGCAAGTGAGCGCCAAGATCGCAGGCTGGAGGACACCAGGCACGCCTGCAGCAGCACAGGTCGTCATGGACTCACGGGGCTGAGGACGAAGGACAGCCAGCCGCCCGCGCGCCCGCGACTCTTGGCTTGCTCTCTAAGGCGTTGGAGTGGACGCAGCAGACATGACCTGTGGCCGTTTTAATGAAGGCAGGTCGTTGTAT
>NC_091562.1:11890046-11892546 GCF_042767895.1 Penaeus vannamei
ATCATTCTCTAATATTTGTCCTGTGAAATTTACAAAAATGAAACCGAAATGGAAAGAAAGTAAGAAAAAAATGCAACATAAATGGTCGATTTCATTTTCTTTTACATAACTCTTCTCTTCAATTTTCTTTTACAAGACTCGTCTATTATATTTTCTTCGTTTTCTTCTTTTTTTCTTTTCCCGCTGAGAGCATGATGTGTTTTCTCTCTCCTCGCAGCTTTGCAAAACACCTTTACTTTCTCAAGGCTGGACTCACCATTATGTCGGACCTGCATCCAATCTTGAGACAACTCCTTGCATTTTTTTTCTTTCTTTCTGTTTCTATTGTCTGCCTCTTATTCCGTTAACTAATTATTTGTTTTATTCTGACTTGTTTTTATTTGTCGGTCTCCTTGTCTTCCTTGATTTTGCTTGTCGTCGGTCTCTTTGTTTTACTTGATTTTTACTTGTTGTCGGTCTTCTTGTCGTCTCAGAGATCGTCTCCTCTGTCCTATTATCTACGTCTCATTATCCCAGTCTTTGAGGTTCTTTGACTATCGTCTCGTCCTTTTATCTCCGTTTTCCCTCTGCCCTTTCCCATCTTCCTCCCATCTACCTTTATTTCCCTCCTGTTTGCCCTCTTCCCCGTTAGCTCTCCATTCCCTCCCCCTCCCTTCCCTCCCTTTCTCCCGTCCCGTTTCCCCCTCCCCGTATGTCGGCCTTCAACAGCCGGGCCCAGCACAGTGTAATAACTTACCTTTCTCTGCAGGACATTGATTTTCCTGTCCTTGATGTCCATGTGGTCGCGGAGTTCTGTGAGCTCTGAGGTGAGTCTGTTCCTCTCCTGTGTGGCCTGGAGAGCCTGCTGTGTCTTCTTCTCTATCGTCTTGTTCTTCTCCTCGAGACGCTGCCGTAACTCCTCCACCTGGCGAGGGAGACCAGGGGAATGCTGTAAAACCAAAGCATACGGCCTCCCATATATCCTGGCGTCTTGAGGGGGATATATGTGTCAAGTCATGTCCCTAGCAGCAGCAGTGACAGCAGCAGCAGTAACATCATCAGCAGGAGCAGCAGCGGGACAGCAGCGAAGTGCTCTGCCCGCTGTCTCCATCTGACGCGCGACCAACACACGACGAGCGTTATCGCGAAATGAAATCTTGACCCGAATGGAGGTTATGATGTCGGCGCTGATGAAGACGGCCGGCGACGGCAGACCCCGGCGCTGATTGGCTCGTATCCTGCAAGGCGATGTGCACGAGCCACAAACACACACACGGCCTTGCGGGAGAGCCAATGGCAGCCAGAGTGCCCCAGCCACATCAACACGCGCCTCCTCTCCATTCCGAATCAACTTCTCATCTCTCGAAAAGATTCGCTCCCTTTTAGATCTCCGACTGAGATGGTAACCCCATTCAATGACCAAAGGAGAGTCTGCAGTTGTGGCTGTCGGTGTCAGATGGAGGAATCAGCTGTTTACACGAGGTCACCCCATGGAATGACTCATATAAACTGCGCAGACGACAGCACGTGCTCGACAGAAAGAGAGAAAGAGGGAGGTGTGCTCTTGGTGAGTCAAGATCAAATAGGGAGAAGCAATCTGTCTTCGAGCATACTGCGTGAGTGCTAAATGTTAAATCAAAGGCCAAGTATATTCTCACACCTCATGCTGGGTGTTGCAAGATGTTAGAATTACGTACTTCCAAAAAATACTTCACGCAAAAGGGACCTCAAGTAATTGTTAGTTCTGCATGACTGTGCATTACACTAAAGTGACACTTAAAATTACATAGCAATGCCGGAAAGGGTCAAGTGTACTCTGTGAGGTATGTACTAAGAGAATATGCTAATGGTATGAGCACCACGTTGGTGTGAGGGCTTAAAGGGAGTGAGGGAAGGGGATGGGTGTTCGGTGTTAAATTCTCGCTAGCTACAGGGTGTCTAAAGCCAGTGCAAAATGTTAAAACTCGTTAACTTGTCTATCTCTATCGGCTAACAAGTTGAAAGACGGTGGTAGATGATGAACAACGTATGAGAACTAGAGAGAAAAGTCGAACAAAATGCAGTAGAAGGAAAAGACAGAAAGGAATGAGAAGAGAAATGGAAAGGAATATGAACTGTGAGAGGACGAGGACTGGAAGCTGGAAGCTGGATGGGGTCTTTAATTAGTGAAGGGCAGTTTGCACACCCCGCGAGAAGAGATACGATAAGGGGGAGAGTGAGAGAGATTGATAGGCTCGGAGAGAGACAGGCGCAAAGACAAATAGGTAGGGAGGGAGCGAAAGAGTGAAAGAGACATAAGGGAGAGAAAAGACAGAAAAATGAAGGTTACATAGCTAATAAAAGAAGAGACAGAGGGAGAGGAAAGGAAAGAAGGAAAGAGAAAGAGAGAGAGAGAGAGAGAGAGAGAGAGAGAGAGAGAGAGAGAGAGAGAGAGAGAGAGAGAGAGAGAGAGAGAGAGAGAGAGAGAGAGAGAGAGAGAGAGAAAGAGAGAGAAAGAGAGAGAGAGAGAGAGAGAGAGAGA
>NC_091562.1:11905046-11912546 GCF_042767895.1 Penaeus vannamei
GCCACCTCCCCCTCCAGGAGCCCCACCTCGCGCTCCAGGGACAGTATGCGCGCGTCCTTGGTCTCCAACAGCGCCGTCAGCGTGGCCGAAGTGCCGGCATCAGCAGCGGGGCCGTTGAGCCCCCAGGCCCCCCCGAAGCTATGGTCGTGCTCGCGCCGCAGCCGCTCCGCCGCCTCCAGAGCCTCCTGCAGCCACACCCACACCCGTCAACCGCAGGCACCACTACTGCCGCACCCATCAACCGCAGGCACCATCAACACTACTGCCGCAAGTCCGCGGCCAACACTACCCGGCTTGCTCACCACACAACAATCTCTGAGTGTCGCGAGGATGAGGAACGACTTCGCGTCTTGGAATGTACAAGCACTCGTTTGACAGCTATTTGCTTCCTCTAAATGAAGGAGGAGGCTGAGACTCTATTCGCCGGGCATTTCCAGCCCGCCCTGTGCAATCGACATTCCAAGACCGTCTTTAATGAAAATCGAGTGTTCCAGAGCTCTCCGACATGCAGAAGCTGTAGCGTGGTGCTGTGGGCGTCCTCGGTGTGGCGAGGACGCACTACAGAGAAATGGCTCCGACGGCCGGGCGGTCACCCACACATGGACACTGCCACTGTTACTCCCTCGGTCACGCAGGGGTCATCAGACGGTCGCCTCGGCAGTCGAGTGTGAACACACTTTGTCTTGGCAATGCACAGTGAAAGAAAAACCGTTGTGGTCACGTGATGTCGCATAGTGTCACTCTACCCCCTCGTGTCTAGAAACCCTCGCGGTCCTAGAGTCCCTACGAATTTCAGTCTAAATCGCTCAACACACGATACAGGGCGGAGTATGCTAATGTCTGAGTCTCGAGATGTCTTTGTTGCTGAGGTCACGAACTGCAAGCTGTCTTATGACGTAACCACAAAGATGCTCGTGAAAGTCAAGAGGATGACAAGACCGTTGCCTCAGTCACCAGTCTCAATGACGGCTGCATTGACCTTGCGAGAACATCAGGCAGGAACCTCGAATCACGCAGGGTCAACCAGTCAGAGTTGCCTGGGTCAAACGAGGTCACCACCCGGTTGAATTTTGGTGAAATAAGGGTCACGAGATGCTCAACAACACACACATTTTCGCCTAGTAAAAGCTGAACACATCAAGTCTAGCCTTATCATTAAAAACAGGACGGCACATGCAGGCAGGGGTAAGTGACAAGCGGATTTCCTTACGTTAAACATGGACTATCACGAATGATCTAGAGAAGGGCAGTTTTTATCTTTATATAGATGTTTAGAACACTAGACTGGGCGACGCTGTTGGCTGGCTCTTAGTGCAGTGCAGTTTCAAAGTTGTTGTTACACTACAGATGAAGCTTCTACCATGACAGACGCACAAATGAAAAATCAGTAGCTAGTCGGATTTTAGAAATGCTTCTAACGACAGTGGTTTGCTGTCTTTTCTTTAAGTGAAAATGTTTTAAAACAACAAAGACAGAAATATATATATATATAAATAGACTAGTAAACACAAGAGGACTGGCGGCATACTCTGAATCCAATGCAGTCCCTTATAGTTCTGAAATGCACTTAACAATGAGCAGGCATCTTAGTATATAATGACAGAATTTCACAAAATAGGAAGAGGGAAATTTGGCTCATTGGCAGCCGGACAAGTGTTAGAGAACAGGTGTTCAGAGGAGGGAATACTAGAGCGGTGAGTAGAGAGGCAGATGGAACAGTTATGATATAGCAAATTGAAAGTCAGAAGGCTATTATCAGAGAAAGTGGGTGTGAGAGGGTATGCTATAGGCAACTAATCTTAAAGTTTAGTAGGGATTTATATCAGGTTATACCCTAGAGTGAGAGAATGATTTTTAGTCTCTTCGGATGGAAGTCTCTTCTCTTTTTTCTCTTGTTTTTTATTTTTTGAAGCCTTTTTTTATATGCGAGTTTTGACATGTGTGTGTGTTTAGGACCTTAATCCTTCTCTCTGTTGGTCTAGTGGTGGGTGGGTGTGGGTGTGGCAGCACAAGTCTACATAAACCCGAGTACATATCTACATCTACCCTCAGGGGAAGATCTCCTCTACCCAAGGTGGAGAACGTGATACCTGAACGCCGTACTCTCACCCCGGCTTTAAACCCAGCGGCCGGGGGAAAGGGGGGAGGGGGTGGAAAACTCTTAACGTGGGAGATAAATTTCCAAGACTTAACCCTGGCACATACTAGCTTCTGGGGATTAGTTACCAGCGGGCACCGAGGCCTTACTTTACGCCGCTAGAATTACACTATTTCCTTAATCTGGCGAGGAAAATAACCTCTGTCCAGGGAGAAAGGCTTGCCACTATCCGATCAATCTAATCTAATCAAAAGCTTGCCTTATAAACAGGATATATTCCTCTATCGAGCTCTATACAAATCAAATAAGGGCCTTGCTGTATGTTACCCGGAGTGCACTTCTTAATTTTTTTTTGTCTTGTCACCAGTTTATCCTGATGTTTGTTTTTGACAGAAATATCGGTTGAATTCGAAGTGAAAATTTTGTTCTTATTTCTTGGCAACTGCCATGATCTGAATTAATCTCTCTATGTAAAAATCTGCTTATGTTTCCAGCTATCTATCTACCTATCTATATATTTTTCTTTTATAAAACTTGTGAATATGGGTCAAAGTTACTGTAAGGACGATTCACATCTGACCGAAGAACACTGAGCACATTAAACAACTTCAAAAAAAGAGGAGGAATAAGATACATTCCTTATTTATTCATTCCTATTCATTCTCCACACTCCGCATTATCTCCCTGAATCGCAAAAAATAATAATGATAATAATAACGATAATAATAGCAATAATAATGATAATAATAACAATAATAAGAAGAATAGCAATAACTATAATTATAGTAATAATAATAATGATAATGATAATGATAATAATAATAATAATAATAACAATAAAAGTAACAACAACAATAATAACAACAATAATAGTAATAATAATAATAATAATAATAATAATAATAATAATAATAATAATAATAATAATAATAATAATAATAATAATAATAATAATAATAATAATAATAACAATAACAATAAAGAACGGCAGATACGAAAAGGAAAAAGAAATAAACAAACCAGGAGCGGCAGGCGGCGGCCCAGACGGACGCGCCGCCGGCTCCGCGCCCGAGGCTCTCCTGGAGCTCGGAGTACAGACAGGTATCACGTGCAGGACGTTCCTCCTTGAGCCCCGCAGGAGCAGAGGACCTCCCCAGGAGAGTTCATGTGCAGGACTATACTCGGGTAAAGTCTACTTGGTCCCGGGCACGAGTCTCCCATTGCCCGGGCACTTGTCAACCCTCACCACGAACACTGCCAATGTGTCGGTCAGTCAGTCACGTCATGAGTGTCATGTGTTGTGAACTTGGGGCTCGGATAGACCGTCTAGAGTGCTGTGTGTCACCGCGTGATTACGAGCTTCAGTTAGTTCAGTAACATGGTCTAGGAGATGAAAAGCATTATCATTGTGTTTGGTCTTATCAACGCTTGTGATCAGTAAACAAAACTTTCGATATATGTATCTTTTAATTTGATCTATTTTAACTATTATCTTATAAATTCTTTAAACTTTTTTGGCTGGCATGGAACAGTCCGGAGAGTTTATTATGACTTAATGGCCGAGTTTTATCATTATTCGCCTTGATTATGTCTTTAAAAACTCAAATAAGAGTTTTCTTTTTTTACAAGTATCGCGGGCGGCCTCCAGCCTTGTGAACATTTGTATGGGCGTCTGACTGGTGGCGGGTCGTGGGCGTGGTGGGCGTGATGTGGTGCGCTGGGGTGGGGGTGACCAGGCTGGCGGGGGGGGCGGACTCGCGGCCCGGGCTGCTCTTAGTGACGGCGGACCATGGGAGTGTGGCCAGGTCGGACCAGGTCTCGTTCAGCGTCTAAAAGGACGTCTTTTCCCTTATATATGGAACACATATATCTCTTATATGTTTTTTTTCTTTTCTCTCCTCCAACGCCCCAAGTTTGAAAAGCAAATACCCCTGAAAGAGGGAATCCAAAGGGGGAGCGGGGCACACTGCGCGGGGGCTCCTGTGCGTGGACAGCGCCCTCGGGAAGCCCAGCGGGAGAGAGAGAGAGAGAGATCTGAGGGCGGCCCGACCTAGCTACACCACCTCGAGGAGCGGACACAACGGCCTACTCACCTGCCGCAGCTTTTGGTTATCGTCTTCCCGCTGGCGTAGGGTCTCCTTCACGCGGTCCAGCTCATTCTGGGTCTCCACCAGGCGCGCCCGCGTCTGTTCCAACTCTACTGACCCTTCCTCATCTATATTTTTATCACCTATAACAACATGCAACAGCGCCATCAATGTTTGGGCAGAGGCGAGGCGCAACACCATCGACACTCAACAACGGCCACGCGCGCTACTACATCTGGGGGAGGGCACAGCCAGCGGGGGGGGGGGTCATTCTGCTTCGTCGCTCGGTTAGGGATACGGGGCAGACAAACAGGGGTTCTCCAGAGACTGGCATTTGTAACTACTATATAGGGGTAATATAAAAAAGAGACGTTAATTGACTAGCATTACAAATGGTGTAGACTCGTGGGAAACCCACCGAACACTTATAAATGATTAATTCATAAAAAAGACCCCATGTCGTCAGTGATTCCAGGGTTGAGGAAAATTCTTCCAGCCCGCTCTCTGTGCCCGCCCCCAAACTACTGTCTCTGTCCAACAACTCTTATAAAAGAGACCTATAAATGTGATTGGAATGCTTGCCATATTTACTTAAGTTACTCCTTCAATAAAATAAATTTTCCTTTATTACATTCAGTGGGAAACTCGTACAAATGTCAGCAAAGCATGGCATTCGCATCCTCCCGAGAACCGCATTTACTCGGCGTCTGTGATGAAGAGTTGCTGGACGCTGACGTAATGCAGGCTGACGGAGGGACACAGCTGGTACCGGAGGGAGGCCGTGGCGGTGGATCAGAGGATGTGAGTCGTGGGAAGCAAGGAGAGACGTGGTCAACTCGCACGTCAGAAGGTGCTCACGTGACGTGTGTGAAGCTCACAACTCTAAACTGATTCCAATCAAATTGTAAGCGAGTATCAATCGCCCATAGTGTGTGTATATATATATATGTACAGTACGCCCGACACTGGTATTGTTTGAGAAGTCAGAAGAATTGAGACAGAATGGGATGCTTGGAGATTCTCGAACAATAGCCAGTGTCGGTGGGCGGAATGTGAGAAAGAAATGACGACAAATTTAGAAGGCCAATGGACCACTTTTATTTTGTACAAAATGTGCAAAGCAAGACTGTTGTGGATGTACGATAGTTACTCTCTGCACCATCATTTCTGTGCATGCGGCGGCTTGGGTTTTATATCTTCGCGAGGGATCAACATCCCCCAACCACCGAGACGGCCATACTGTATCGGACATAATAATGATGGTAATGATGATAGTAAAAGTAAACATATAATAATAAATACAAGACCAGGGAAGCTGCACCTGTTTCTGAAATACTGCCTGCATCTGTTGCATCATCGCCCGCTCCTCCTCCTTGCCTGAAACACAGTCGGGGATTGGTCACCAAGTCACAATCGGCTGATGACGTCATAGCCTCAATTAACCTATGGCAACGTTCCGCTATCCGGTGACGTCATAATTTCAATAGCCTACGGGACGATGTGCCAGCAATGACGTCATAGCCTCAACGAACGGAGACAAAAAGCGACGAGGCAATCTCAGGGCGCTGCTGTTGCCAGATGCAGGTGACTATGTGAAAATAGGAAGAGAAAGCAGAAGGGAAGCAAGAGAGAGCTGACGCTGGCTCTTTAATCGCCAGCCGCGTGAGAGTGAAGAAGAGGGGGGGAGGGGGAGGGACAAAAACCACTCAAGTGAAAATAAGATCCTTAGAATTAAACGTCACTGATTCACACAGCCTGTTGACATGAAATTTTCCTGATCATACATGGGAAAGATCGAAGACAAATCAATAATGCTTTCATGGTGTACATAATTAGTGTAATCATGATAATAATTGAGTAGCGAAGCTCTGCGCTACAGACCTACCTGGTTAGGGAACATAATGGAGGGGAATTTGAACAATAAATATATATAAAAGAAACATTATCCATCTAAAATGAATATAAAAAAACATTTTAAAAATCTTTCTTGGATGCAGAGAATTTGAGGGGGAGAGGGGGGTGGGGGGCTCTGTACCTTCGATACGGAGTCGAAAATAAAGCCAAAAATCCTCTATGGATAATCAGACCTGTGACAATGCAGGCAAATAATAAAAGGAAAAAAATCTTAATTCTAAATTGAGGTTCCAGCATTATTATCAGTAAATAAAAAGTAAATAATCGTGCGTGTGTTTTGTGTATGTGTTTTGTGTGTGTGTTTTGTGTGTGTGTGTGTGTGTGTGTGTGTGTGTGTGTGTGTGTGTGTGTGTGTGTGTGTGTGTGTGTGTGTGTGTGTGTGTGTGTGTGTGTGTGTGTGTGTGTGTTTATGTGTGTGTGTTATGTGTGTGCGTGGGGGGGCGCGTGCGTATGAGTGTGTGTGAATTCGAATATATATGTGTGTGTGTGTGTGTGTGTGTGTGTGTGTGTGTGTGTGTGTGTGTGTGTGTGTGTGTGTGTGTGTGTGTGTGTGTGTGTGTGTGTGTGTGTGTGTGTGTGTGTGCGCGTGCGTGTGTGTGTGTGTGCGCACGCTCGTGCGTATAGGTGTGTGTGCGCCTGTGTGGGTTTGCGTGTGCGCGCGCGTGTGTATGAGTGAGTGTAAGTGAGTGAGTGAGTGTGTGTTTGTGTATCCACGTCCGTATAAAATGCAGGCACAATATATTTATCATAAAAAGTTAATCAAAATGTAAAGGTATATGAATGTAAAAGTTTTACCAAAACATCACTAAACACCTTAACTATAGATTTATCAATAATAATGTACTTTGAGAAAGAATCTCAAAGTGAACGAAAACGTTTCACATTCCTTAATATAACAATCACTATTTTCCTATGTGCATCAAAAACTGCATTAATAAAGAATACCAAAAAAACTATATATATTACCAAAAACTATTTAATCAGGTCTTTCTATCAAAGAACAACAACTGAAATAAATCATAAAACAATTAATCATAAAATAATTAATCCATGACATGCACATCATAATTCAACATACGATCCAGGTAACACGAAATTAGATGAAAACATAACTAAATAAACGTAATGCGAATGTTGTATATACTCACAAACTACAATGTACTTGAAGAAATGTGGTCATGTCAACATATAGGCTTATCTACCAGATCGACATTGAGTGTTTTGTAAGTTTGTGTATTCATGTTAAGCCTAAAAGCAAAATGAAACAGACAGCCTGCCACATCAGGAATAAACATTGTAGCAAATGGAATAAAAATAAATTATATCAATTAAATTGCCCATGTGTAAGTTGTGAGATGCAAGTGGCGCTTAACTATCATGACCGTATTTCAAAACATTCAT
>NC_091562.1:11920046-11922546 GCF_042767895.1 Penaeus vannamei
AGAGACAGAGAGAGAGAGAGAGGAGAGAGGAGAGGAGAGAGAGAGAGAGAGAGAGAGAGAGAGTGAGAGGAGAGACAGAGTGAGAGGAGAGAGAGTGAGAGGAGAGAGAGAGTGAGAGAGAGACAGAGTGAGGAGAGAGAGTGAGAGGAGAGAGAGAGTGAGAGTGAGAGAGAGAGAGAGAGGAGAGAGAGAGTGAGAGGAGAGAGAGAGAGAGAGAGAGAGAGAGAGAGAGAGAGAGTGTGACTGAGTGAGAGAGAGAGAGAGAGAGAGAGAGAGAGAGAGAGAGAGAGAGAGAGAGAGAGAGAGAGAGAGAGAGAGAGAGAGAGAGAGAGAGAGAGAGAGAGGAGAGAGAGAGAGAGAGAGAGAGAGAGAGAGAGAGAGAGAGAGAGAGAGAGAGAGAGAGAGAGAGAGAGAGAGAGAGAGAGAGAGAGAGAAAGAGAGAGAGAGAGAGAGAAGAGAGAGAGAGAGAGAGAGAGAGAGAGAGAGAGAGAGAGAGAGAGAGAGAGAGAGAGAGAGAGAGAGAGAGAGAGAGAGAGAGAGAGAGAGAGAGAGAGAGAGAGAGAGAGAGAGAGAGAGAGAGAGAGAGAGAGAGACTTCCGACACACTCTCGCGATACTTGCACATAAATCTTAAGCTTCTACTTTGCATGTCATCATCATAAAAGGACCCGGTATTACGAACCCGCAGGTATACAAACCCCAGGGTCGTTGTGTAAGTCCTAAGTAGCATCTAAAAGAATATTATTCATGGCCTCTTTCTTTCTACTCTTTGTCCACGTGTCTGAATATCGTATTTATCATTGGTATCTTTATTTGCATAGTTTCGCTCCAAAATTCTAACAAATCTTGAAGTGAAATTCAAAATAAATACAAACGTCTAACACAGCAATAGTTTATCTATATGAATATTTAGAAAAAATATTCATCCGCCTTTCTTTTTAAAATAAGAAGCCAATAGGTCTTGTCTACTAATCTTCCTAATTGGATAATACATTGAGTGGCTAAAGTCTTCAACCCTGGACTTCGTTCTTGATATCAACCTTCAGATTTTGATTCCTAGACTTCTAGGTTCCGTTCCATACTTACCAACTGTCAGATCAGGCTTTCAATCTTGTCAATTCTCAGAAACCGGATTTCGATCTTGTCAATTCTCAGATCCGGCTTTTCGATGTGATCAACTTTCAGAGCCAGCCTTTTGTCCATTTTTAGATCAGGCTTTTGATTTCGTCAACTCAAATCTGACTGTTGTTTCCGTCGCCTCTTACACGCGTTCCTGATTCCTCTTTCCCCTTCTCAGCATCCACCTCAACGCTCCTCCTTGAGCGACTCACTTCCTTAGCACACTCGGTTCCGGAGGAGGAGGATGCGTCGCGCGATTTGTCTGTCGGCAACGCCCTCCCCGACGCCCTTCCTTCCGACGCCCAGGAGGAAGAAGGCCCTCAACTCACGCGTCTTTCCACACGTGAGAAATGCTGCAGATGGTGTAGGCCTTCGCGCATAGTCTCGGGGACTTTCCTTCTGCTTTCCCCCTCTTCGAGCTGACAAACGATTTATATGGTTGTGAAGGAAGGGGAGACTTCGTCTATGTGTGTATTTTGTTTATGATCTACAGCGCAATGTAAAATGTCTTCGTGCGGGTAGAAGAGGTGGGTTGCATGTATATTTACATATATACATGCATGCATGTATGTATGTACAGTACGTGTGTGTGTATGCAATATATATATATATATATATATATATATATATATATATATATATATATATATATATATATATACATACGTTTGCATCTGTGAATTCACGGACATATATTTGTCTATGTACAAAGATACAAACACATACCCTGTCTATTTCTAACTCGGCCCGACTCCCTCGCCTCGCGCACCACGAGGCAAGAGTAATCGCGACGCAGGCGCTGGAGCAGAGTTTACGACCTGCTAAATTACCTCCTCCCGTTGTCACATATTCCTCTACTCAGCAAATATTTGCCTGCAACGGAGTCTTCGCTGGAAGCTGTAAATTCGATCCTTGAATCACTGGTGCATGGATGTGTTTCGCATTCCGTGTTACAATGCAGTTCAGGACATTTTGTCGTTAGTTGGGCACAAAATCTACCACTCCCATCTACCTCTAAAAGGTCGTTAGATCTACCAATAAGCAAGACTACATTTATCATACTTCACAAACAGCTCTCTCTCTCTCTATCCCACTTGGACAGGGGCTGAGGAAGCAACAGGAGCTGAGCAACCCTCTCGGGCAACCTAAGAATTAAGAAAAAAAATAACTACGGGCTAAAATAAATATAAAATATAAAAAAGGGAGAAAAAAACTAACCTCATCCCCCGTTACGGAGAACTTTTTTATTTTCTTCTTTCTATTTAGCTTTGATTTCTTTCTGTCTATGTTTGTGTTGCCATACCTTTGTTGTCTCCCTGAGTATGGCGACTTCTCGAGATAACTGCTCGTTTTCCGAGAGCAAGCTGTCGCGCGTCCCTTGC
>NC_091562.1:11945046-11947546 GCF_042767895.1 Penaeus vannamei
TCAACCAAAACTGCAGCTGTACCAGGGTTGCAAAATAACAGCCCCCGCACACCGCTATTTAATTAAAGCAGTACATATACAACAGGGCGGTGCCGGGGTAGAATAGAAAGCAACTTTTAAAAGAAAATTCCCCCGACTTCAGCCCATGTATCTCGCCATCAGCTGCACCGTGTTGCAGCGGCGGCGGCTCCGGAGACACGCGAAATGAGCCAACCATTAGAAAACGCCGGGGCAGAAATCCGGCAAAACTCGCGGATAAAGTTTCCGAATGCAAAGCAACGGCTGCTGACGGAGAGGCAAAAAGGCCGGGCGATGCGCGTCATAGAGGGAGGAGCGGGAGAAAACGAGGCCAAGATATTCACTCTGCTTGGCTGGGGATTGTGTGAGTGTTCCGCGTCTTGTCCGAGAAAAGGGAAGAAAGAAAGAAGAGCAATGGAAGAAATAAAGCTTCAAAGACTTGATATAATGAAGCGATTATTAGGTATTTGTTTTACTTGGCTGAAGCGGACGTCGGTATTTCATGTCTTTCGTAGAAAAGAAAAAAAGAAAAAAGAAAATATTCAACCATCATTCGATAGACTGAGTTCTAAAGTTGCAATCCAAACCGAGGTCATGGATGCAATGGCGTTAGCGGGACGTCGGACAGCTGCCCCGATTAAAGCAACAAAAGGGAAAAAAATGTAATGTGCTGAATAAATTAAACATAGATGTAACTTCTCCGAATAAAAAAAGTCTATGGGAAAACAACAACAACAACAACAACAAGACCCAAGATTATAAAAAAAAAACATAAATCTTAAAAAAAAAAAAAAAAAAAGCTTCATAGAGCGTAAACCCCAAGCACGTCAACCTTCAAGGAGGACTCGAAGCCAGCAAAGCCACATCTCAAGTGAGGACACCTTGCCGCGAGCACTTGATAAGCCCCTTTGTGATAGACGGTCATCCCGCAGATAAGCCCTAATCTCTTTCATAAACTTTGATCTTTCTGATAAACTTTGATCTCCCGACAAACTTGGGCCCCGATAAGCTTTAATTTCGCCTTGATAAGGATGATAAAGTTTAATCCACCCACTCATAAGGACTGATTTATCCTCGGCCTTGCATTCGTTGTTGCGTGTGGCGAAAACTGCAGCTCCTGTGAGGTATGCAGACTTTAGAAATTAACGCTGATGGGATTTCAAACATGACCATGAATTGGAGGGAAAACATATATATGAAAATCAATATTGATCATTGATCCCCCGACAAACATTAATAACCTTTCGAATATATCTGTCCAATTAAATCACGTCATCAAAAAAGAATAATAAAATAAAATAAATAAAAATAGAGTACGTATAACCTCGTAAAATCGGAAAACCAAAGCCAATCGTGTATCAGTTTAGTTCAGTCTAGTTCAGTAGTTTCAAACATACCGTGTCTCATGCAATCACGACCAGATAACGGCGGAACAATGGCTCCGACAGCAGGAAGGGGGGGGGGGGCGATGCAGGGAAGGTATGGGGTGCGTGGTGGCGGGGGGGGGGGGTGAGAGGGGTGGATCTAGTTCAGTGAAACAGATCAGATATAATGGGATTTGGTTCGCCAGTGTGAACCGTCTTTGGCGATACGTGTGGTGGACAAAAACAAACACGTACCGACGAACGTATACAGATACAGAGGGGCCCCCGCTACATACACACAGTACATAAACATTTGCCTCCTTCACGATGTTTGGATTTAGGAGAGAGAAGAAACAGCTCATAAACGAGAAAAAAACACAAGAGGGATGACAAGGACCTACTACAGGAAATAGCGGATGAGACCATAAATGCTACTATTGCTATTCGAAAATTCCCGTCGTTGAACCGATCAGTGTTATTTTTTTTTTACTACTACAAGTACAACACCGATTTTCCGACAACCGATAATCCGGCAACTCTTTTTATTTGGACAAAATTACCAGCAGAAACCAATGCTTTCGTACCAAGGACTTCGACAGCAATGTAATAGCATTATCCATTCACAAGAGAAGAGATAAGGATCAAAATCCTCGGTTTTCTGATCATTCATAAGCTCTGAAGAATTTTTAAAAGATAAACTTAAAAATGCAAAAGGCGGAAGACATCAGCAACAATCAGGAAAATCATAAAATGCTGAATATCCTTCAGTTTTTTTGAAAGATCTCTTATTACTTTACTGTTATCGCCTCTCCCCGTTATTCCCCATCCACTTCATCACAACTAGCAGCAATACATTTAAAAAATAATAATAATAATAAAAAAATAATAATAATAAAAAAAAGTAAACACAAAGGACTTAGAACGCAGAGAGCAGTACGGCAAGAGAGAAAGGTGTTGCAGCAGAGCAAACACACACCAATAAGCAAGCACGTAGGGAAGGAGAGAGAGAAGGGGAAAAAAGAATCAGGGAGGCGTGAAAGGGAAATGAATACGAGTCAAGAGCGAGACAAGAACTGCCACGGAAAGGGTGACGCTACTGACACAAACACTGCTCGTAA
>NC_091562.1:11970046-11972546 GCF_042767895.1 Penaeus vannamei
AAAAAAAAACATAAAAATCAAATAAACTTAAAAAAAATCGAAGAAATAAAAACAAATACACAAAAGACCACCAAAAGAAGAAAAAACACACACAAACACCAACCGACCAGACACTACGACCCAACTCCTAAAAAGGGAAGAAAATACACGCCCTTGATTCGCTAAACTTGTGGCTCAGGACGCGATAGCGATCTCGGGGCGGGACTGGGAGAGAGGCGAGCGTGGGTCGTGCAGGTTAAAGAGGTGTTGGCGATGGAGGCGAGGCGGAGGTAGGTTACGTGTGTGTGATAGAGTGTAGTGGTGTGTGTGTGTGTGTGTGTGTGTGTGTGTGTGTGTGTGTGTGTGTGTAGTGATGTGTGTGTGTGTGTAGTGATGTGTGTGTGTGTGTGTGTGTGTGTGTGCGCACGTGCGTGCGTGCGTGCGTGTGTGTGTGATAGAGTGTAGTGGTGTGTAAGTGATAGAGTGTAGTGGTGTGTGTGTGTGTGTGTGTGTGTGTGTGTGTGTGTGTGTGTGTGTGTGTGTGTGTGTGTGTGTGTGTGTGTGTGTGCGTGTGATAGAGTGTAGTGGTGTGTGTGTGATAGAGTGTAGTGGTGTGTGTGTCTGTGTGAGAGAGTGTAGTGGTGTGTGTGTCAGTGTGAGAGAGTGTAGTGGTGTGTGTGTGTGTGTGATAGAGTGTAGGGGTGTGTGTGGGTGTGTGTGTGTGTGTGTGTGTGTGTGTGTGTGTTTGTGAGTGTGTGTGTGTGTGTGCGTGCGTGTGTCTGTATGTGCGTATGTGTGTGTGTACGTGCGTACGTGTGTGTGTGATAGAGTGTAGTGTGTAAGTGATAGAGTGTAGTGGTGTGTGTGTCTGTGTGATAGAGTGTAGTGGTGTGTGTGTGTATGTGTGTGTGTGTGTGTGTGTGTGTGTGTGTGTGTGTGTGTGTGTGTGTGTGTGTGTGTGTGTGTGTGTGTGTGTGTGTGTGTGTGTGTGTGTGTGTGTGTGTGTGTGTGTGTGTGTGTGTGTGTGTGTGTGCGTGTGTGCGTGTGTACTTATGTGCGTGCGTGTGTGTGTGTGTGTGTGTGTGTGATAGAGTGTAGTGGTGTGTGTGTCTGTGTGATAGAGTGTAGTGGTGTGTGTGTCTGTGTGATAGAGTGTAGTGGTGTGTCTGTGTGATAGTGTGTGTGTGTCTGTGTGATAGAGGTAGTGGTGTGTGTGTCTGTGTGATATGCAGGGTGTAGTGTGTGTGTGTGTGTGTGATGAGTGTGTGTGTGTGTGTGTGATAGAGTGTAGTGGTGTGTGTGTGTGTGATAGAGTGTAGTGGTGTGTGTGTCTGTGTGATAGAGTGTAGTGGTGTGTGTTGTGTGTGAGTGTGTGTGTGTGTGTGTGTGTGTGTGTGTGTGTGTGTGTGTGTGTGTGTGTGTGTGTGTGTGTGTGTGTGTGTGTGTGTGTGTGTGTGAGTGTGTGGTGTGTGCGCGTGTGTGGTGTGTGCGTGTGTGTGAGTGTGTGTGTACGTGTGTATGGTGTGTGTGTGTGTGTGTGTGTGTGTCTGTGTGATAGAGTGTAGTGGTGTGTGTGTCTGTGTGATAGAGTGTAGTGGTGTGTGTGTCTGTGTGATAGAGTGTAGTGGTGTGTGTCTGTGTGATAGAGTGTAGTGGTGTGTGTGTCTGTGTGATAGAGTGTAGTGGTGTGTGTGTCTGTGTGATAGAGTGTAGTGGTGTGTGTGTCTGTGTGATAGAGTGTAGTGGTGTGTTTGGGTGTGTGTGTGTGTGTGTGTGTGTGTGTGTGTGTGTGTGTGTGTGTGTGTGTGTGTGTGTGTGTGTGTGTGTGTGTGTGTGTGTGTGTGTGTTGTAGTCTGGTGTGTGCGTTTAATGCAATGTAGCGTGGCTTGTACTGGGAATTAATGGGGGTAATCAGTGAGCTATACTTATTTTTTTAATATAATGTCGTTAAAATTACATAAAAGCTGTTATACTGATGATGACTGATAATGATGACTACGATGACGATGATGATAATTATATTAATTACAATAATATTACAAATAATGACAGATAAATAATAATGATCATCATCATCATCAACCTTACAACGAATACTGTTAACTGGTGATGATGAAATTCATATGAAATCAATATATGAAAAATACAACACAGACTTTGTGATTAAAAACAATTAATTAACGCATTCCTGTTATGACCAGCACGAACACGAACCTTAGTTACATATCACCTAAATGAAAGTTCTCATGATCCACCACAATAAAGGGGCATTACCCTCACATGCACGCTACAGCATTACGAGAGCTAGGCAGACAAGCACAAAATGCAATAACATACAAAAAAAAAAAAAAAAAAAAACAGGCGATACATACACAAAAAAGAAAGAAAGAAAAAACAATCAGACAGATTCACAATTACACTCGGATTCACACCCACACTCACACGCAAACTCAAACACACACAGACACACGTCTTAACACAAGGGCATTTAAACGAAGTTGCAATTACACGGCAAGTTCCA
>NC_091562.1:11977546-11982546 GCF_042767895.1 Penaeus vannamei
GGAAATATCCAGGAGACGTTTACTGTTCTATTTATTACATCGGAACACACGAAGACGAAGATGAGGCCGAGGACGAAGACGTAGACGAAGACGAAGACAAGGACAACGAGGACGGCGACCGATGAGAACACGTCGCTGTCTCTTTTGTTTTTGGCGGGAATTTGGGGGCCTCTGGAGTTCTCTTTGCTGGTTCTGTCTTCTCTCTCTCGCTTCTCGTCTTATTTTTGTTAGGATGTTTGTGCTTGTTTCCTTTTATATTTCTTTCCTTTCCTTTTTCTGTCTCCATTTCTCTTCCTCTTTCTCTTTCTGGCTCAATTTCTCTTCCGCCTTATCTTTCCCTCCATCAGCCTACCTTTTTCCCTTTCTTCCCTCCCCCCCTCTCTCTCTCTCTCGTTCACCCACCCATTCCCTCACTCTCACTCCTTCCCCATTCCCACTTCGCAAACCCAGCTGCACGCCCTCCCACGGTCTCCAAACCTACCAGTTACCTACGCCCACACGTCGCCTCATTCTGGAAATTCGTCGTCGACCGCCCACCCGCCCACCGAATCCCGCCCTTGTAAAGAGAGCTGTAAATAACCCGCGCGCCCATGAGAGGAATTAAGATTTCCGGCACGTAGGAGGCAATCTTTTATTTCCTCTTCTTCCATCTCGTTTTTATCTCTTCTGGGTAGGAGGGAGGGAAGGAGAGGGAGGGAGAGGGAAGGAGAAGGAGAGAGAGAGGGGGAGAGGGAAGGAGAAGGAGAAGGAGAGAGAGAGAGAAATAGAGAGAGAGAGAGAGAAATAGAGAGAGAGAGAGAGTGAGAAAGAGAGAGAGTGAGAAAGAGAGAGAGTGAGAAAGAGAGAGAGAGAGAGAGAGAGAGAGAGAGAGAGAGAGAGAGAGAGAGAGAGAGAGAGTGATGATGGGAGAAAAAGGGACCGGGATGTGGATAAAGACAGGGAAAGAAAAAACGAAGGGAAGGGGAAAGAGAAAGAGGGAGTTGAGAAAAGAGGATGTTGAAACAGGCAGGAGCGGAAAAACCTCTTAAAAAATCAAGGAATTATAATTATCTTGCTTCGTGGCATAATTCATCCTCATTCTCGCCTTTTTACAACAGCTGTTAACAAAATACATTCAACTTAAAGATGTACAGTGTAAAGAACCAAAAGAATGGGAGGGAAGGGGGGGGGGCAGAGGGAATGGAAAAGAGAAAGAAACAGAAAAGAGAGAGAAACGACAGAGATAGAACCCACACGTATACACTGTTCTTACATAACGACGATGAACACGTAAGAGCACTCTTTTTCTTATACGTGCGGCTTCCAAATAAAGAAGCGTTCTTATATAATTCATACGAGTCTTCTTATACATTTTTTTCCTATTTTTTTGCCGTAAGTACACTCAGCCATCATACTTACCGTGAGCATGACGTACTGTGCAGACTCTCTCACTTTCCGCGAGACCCGGTTACAGCGTTCGATAACCCACGGCAGGTTTTCAATCACACTGACCTTGAGCCAATACCGACCACATTGCAACCCTCGCAATAGCAATAACAATGTCTTCGCCCCTAAATAAACAAAGGGAGGACGTGAGTCGCGAATAATCAATAGGGGTTGCGGAAGAAGGGGGTAGAGGGAGGGTTAAGCGGGGGAAAGAGGGGGGGGGAGTTGAAAGTACCCCTTCCAACCCTCGCCTCTCCTCCCCCTTATCCGCCCCCCCCCATTTACGTACACGCTGCCTGAACTGACGCAGCTGGCCCGATAACACCGTAAATACGAGGCTCTCATGCGCGGTAGTGGATGTGTGAACGGAAAACCGTCATGCTTTAGAGGACCTGTTCCATATATATTACATCTGGTGAAACAGGCCTGCATACCTTGTGTTTGTGTTTGTGTTTGTGTTTGTGTGTGTGTGTTTGTGTGTGTGTGTTTGTCTGGCCGAGCAGGGGTGCGAATGTGCGCTAGCGTTAAGTGGGTGCATGTGTGTGAACTGGATTTCTGTATACACACATAAAGTCTATATTTGCGTATAAGAAAACGGTGACGACGCAAAAATTGTGTACAGCTCACACTAAAGCATTTTCGCCGGTTGTCAAGATTCAGGCAAGATTGCGAAATATAGCAGCATATACTTTAATTCGCTCTCTCCCTGTATAGACAGATAGATAATCATATATATATATATATATATATATATATATATATAGATAGATAGATAGATAGATAGATAGATAGAAATAGGAAGAGAGATATATAGATATAGATACACAGATAGATAGAGATAGAGAGATAGACAGACAGACAGACAGACAGACAGACAGACAGACAGAGAGAGAGAGAGAGAGAGAGAGAGAGAGAGAGAGAGAGAGAGAGAGAGAGAGAGAGAGAGAGAGAGAGAGAGAGAGAGAGGGAGAGAGAGAGAGAGAGAGAGAGAGAGAGAGAGAGAGAGAAAAAGAGAAAGAGAAAGAGGCTATTCTTATCTATACATCCCATTTCCTCGGCGGAAATTTAATACACTGTCTTATAATCTATAGTTATTCAAGGTCGTGTTTCATTTCCAACAAAGAGAAGGTAAAAATCCGCGCGTGGGTCATTTCGGAGCCAGGCGGATATAAGGGGAAATATTACGTCATGCATTTTATGTTTATTGCGGATATATAAATAAGGAGGCGTGTGTTCTTGTGTTTGTGTGGGTCTGTGTTTGTTTTTCATTGTTTTATTGTTTCCCTTTGTGTTTGCGCATGTCTGTGTGTATGCGTATGAGAGAGAGAGACAGAAAAAAAGGAAGGGGGAAAGAGAGAAAAGGTGGGGAAGTGAGAGAAAGAGAGAGAGAAGAGAGGAAGATAGCGAGCAAAAACAAAGATATATATATATATATATATATATATATATATATATATATATATATATATATATATATAAAATAAAAGATAAAGAAAAATAACTGCGCTAAAACAACCTTCAAATGCATGAAATAATACTAATAATACTAATAACAAAAGCATGTGGCCTAAGTTATGGAAAAAAAACATCAAAACAAGTTTTGAGACAGAGAGCCAAGAAAATGAAAGACAAGATACGACCAAAAAATACTTTGATTTCATAACGGCAGAATTAATGACTAAAATTCTCGTAAACTAAAATTTGAAATCCTCAATTCAAAGAGGTATGCAGTCACATGAAACTATGATTTATTCAGTGTATAAACTTAGATGATTTACATAATTCAATCATAAAAAACTGCAACAAAAATAATAGAATAAAGGAAACAACAAAATGAGTAAAAAAAATAAAAATCAGAGAAATTTTGACAAAAAGAAGTACTTCATCGACTCACCTAAATTTCAGTGCAACCCAGACGATGAACTAAAAGAATTCAACAAGAATATTGGTAAAAACCTTCGTAACTCATCGTCGTTAGAGTACAACAGAGAATCTATATTCACGAAAAGTCTCAGGAATATCTACACAAACATACATACATATATACAAATACACACACACATACATGAAGATAATAATGACAATAAAATAAATAAATAAATATACAAAACAAACATACAAACACACACACACAAATAAAGATAATAATGACAAAAAATTAAATAAACAAATAAATAAAAAATCACGGTCCTCGTAGGGGAGCAAGACCCTCTGTGTCAGACCAAAGTATGGGCGAAAGGTTGGGGGCCGAGGGGAGTCTTTTATAGGCCTCATGCATATAGGCCTACGAAAGGATCATATCTAGGGCGTAATATACCCCGAAATGGTGCATGGGGCGTGACGTGTCTACGCCTACAGCCAATCCTGAAGATCCTCCCACAGGAAATTTAAGATAGATAGACCACTTCTGCGCCTCGCGGGAGTGAGAGGGGGGTGAAGGGCAGGGGTGAAAAGGCGGTAGAAGGGAAAGTGGAGTGAGAGGAGGAGGAGGAGGAGGGGGAGAGAAGGATGGTTGAAGAGAGAGAGAGAGAGAGAGAGAGAGAGAGAGAGAGAGAGAGAGAGAGAGAGAGAGAGAGAGAGAGAGAGAGAGAGAGAGAGAGAGAGAGAGAGAGAGAGAGAGAGAGAGAGAGAGAGAGAGAAAGAGGTGGAAGGAAGAGAGAGAGAGAGAGAGAGAGAGGAGAGAGAGGAGAGAGAGAGAGAGAAAGAGAGAGAGAGAGATAGAAAGGAGAAAGAAAGAGAAAGAGAGAGATACGGGAGTGAGAGAGAGAGAGGGAAAAAAAGGAGGGAGGAAGGGAGGGAGAAAGAGAAAGAGATAGAGAGAGATAGGGGAGTGAAGGAGAGAGAGGGAGAAGGATGGAGGGAGAGAGAGGGAGAAGGATGGAAGAAGAGAGAGGAGGGAGAAAGATGGAGGGAGAGAGAGAGAAAGAGAGAGGATGGAGAAAGAGAGAGAGAGGATGGAGAAAGAGAGAGAGAGGATGGAGAAAGAGAGAGAGAGGATGGAGAAAGAGAGAGAGAGGATGGAGAGAAGGAGAGAGAGAGAGAGAGAGAGAGAGAGAGAGAGAGATAGATAGATAGATAGATAGATAGATAGATAGATAGAGAGAGAGAGAGAGAGAGAGAGAAACGAGAGAAAGGAACGAAAAAAAAAAGAGAAGGAAGAACACGATGGAGCACACAGCAAAGCGAAAAATCAGACATCAGAAAAGGAGAAAAGCCAAGAAGATGGAGAAAGACACACACACACAATTTTCTCTCCCTTTCCCCCTTCCCTGCTCTTCTCGCGCCCCCATACCCTCCAGTGTTGTCCAGGCACTAACTCCTGATGGGAAATCCGGTCTTCCGTAAAACACAGCCTTGAAAGACCACATAATCTAGGCCTACAATGCATCGCTGCGGACGCTCCTGCCGCCACGCGCTGCCCTGCCGACCGCCATCAAATCGCCGCTCTCGGGAACGAACATATGCAAATTTGGAATCAAATAACTCTGTGTGTGTGTGTGTGTGTGTGTGTGTGTGTGTGTGTGTGTGTGTGTGTGTGTGTGTGTGTGTGTGTGTGTGTGTGTGTGTGTGTACGT
>NC_091562.1:12015046-12017546 GCF_042767895.1 Penaeus vannamei
GCTTTAGGGACAGGGACCTTAACACTTTATATAGCTTTAGGGACAGGGACTTGGGGAACACTGCTGAACGGAAGGCCGAAGCAGCAACCAAATAATTCAACAATATTAATCGTTCCTACACGAGTTTCCAAATCACGTGTACGTCTACTATTTTCATCCTGCAGATATAAGGTACATTCTCACTTGCATCATAAAAAAAATATATTATAAATATATCAGAAAATCAAATTACAACAGTGTTACCGAACAGCGCCTCATACCCTTAGGAGAAGAACAGTAAAGTGAAAGGGAAAAAAAGACAATTCAGCCAGCATCACCTCCTCCTTGCAGACTCACCGTGATCTCAATCTCATCTCACATTCTCTCTCACACATTCTTTGATTAGCACACCTGACTGCCAGACAGACAATTTAATTAACACTCCTGCTTAGCATACAGACGCCTCGCCGTGGCGGTCTGGGCGGATGAATCCCGGGCGCAGATGGAACGCTATCAGGCGCTCGTAAATTCTAAGTAACTAAGTCTGGATAAAAAAGGGGAGATGGAAATAAAAGAATAGAGATGCGAAAGTCACACTGAAAGAAGTTATTCATCTGTATGTATACATATACATACATACATACATACATACATACACACACACACACACACACACACACATACACATATATATATAAATATATATATATATATATATATATATATACATATATATATATATATATATATATATATATATATATATATATATATATACCTATATATACTTATATACACTTATATACAAACATTATATATATATATATATATATATATATATATATATATATATATATATATATATATATATATATATATATACCTATATACACTTATATACATACATTATATATATATATATATATATATATATATATATATATATATATATATACCTATATACACACTTATATACACTTATATACATACATTATATATATATATATATATATATATATATATATATATATATATATACATATATATATATATACATATATATACATATATACACTTCTATACACATATACATATAATATATATATATTTATATATATATATATATATATATATATATATATATATATATATATGTATATATATACATATATACTTCTATACACATACATATATTATATATATATATATATATATATATATATATATATATATATATATATATATATATATATATATATATATATATATATAAGGGAGAAAAGGCCCAACCGTAATCATAGCGACCTACAAAGAGTGTACCAGCCCAAAGCTGCCGGAGAGGGCGGCTCGGACAGGGGACACGACGACAAATGACCCGCGTGAAAGCCCCGCCCGCGACCGCCAGAGGGGGTGAGATTCGCCAAATTATTCAGGGTCGCGTGTTTGCTGTCAATAGGCCTCTCATGCACAATGCAGACGCGCAAGAAACATTTCCGATGAGGTCCCATGTGTTGTTGCACTGTGCACAGAATGTGAGTGAGAAAGAAAGAGGGAGGGAGGTAGAAAGGGAGAGAGGGAGGTTAGAGAGAAAGTGAGAGAGGGAGGAAGAGAGAAAGGGAGGGAGGAGGAAGAGGGAGAAAGGGAGGAGAGGGAGAGAGGGAGGGAGGGAGGGAGGGAGGGAGGGAGGGAGAGGGAGAGGGAGAGGGAGAGGGAGAGGGAGAGGGAGAGGGAGAGGGGAGAGGGAGGAGAGGGAGAGAGAGAGAGAGAGAGAGAGAGAGAGAGAGAGAGAGAGAGAGAGAGAGAGAGAGAGAGAGAGAGAGAGAGAGAGATAGAGATAGAGATAGAGATAGAGATAGAGATAGAGAGAGAGAGAGAGGGAGAGGGAGGGAGATAGAGATAGAGAGAGAGGGAGAGGGAGAGGGAGGGAGATAGAGATAGAGAGAGACAAAGACACAGAGAAAGAGAGAGAGAAGCTTCAAATCAAATTCATAATTTCCACACTATACTAAATTCACGGTACTAGTATTTTATTCATGCCTATCTAATTAGGTGTGCATATATTGCGTACAGTAAAAGAACCATATTAAACTGACCTCGTTTTATAATGACTCTTCATTTTCGTCATGGTTACCATTAAAGCCTCTATCATCATTACCATTATCATTATTACTCTCCTCATTTTATCCTAGCTACCTACCTCTACACCAGCCATCAATAGGATTTCGTAAACATTACTATTCTCATTGTACTCCAGTCACTTGTCTCTATACCTAGCGTTCATATGTTTTCAAAAGCAAGTCCAACAATTTGTCGGTGTTTTCACAAATCGGCGAATGCCTTTGAAGAAATTTCCCTTTTTAATAGGCCTCTCTCACTCACTCACTCACTCTCTCTCTCCCTCCTTAAATGCCAATTTTGCACATTCGCCGGCCTGTGAAAACACCGACAAATTAATACCAAGAAACCGCACCTCGTCCGATTCTTTAAGCGGTCTGAGCTAACTTGTAGAACATCCAGTGTT
>NC_091562.1:12020587-12025587 GCF_042767895.1 Penaeus vannamei
AAAAGATGATCTTGATGATGATGGTGGTGATGATGATGATGGTGGTGATGATTTTGATGATGATAATGATGGTGATGACATTGATGATGATAGTGATGATAATGATAATGATGATACTGATGACGATAAAGATGATTGTAACGTAATTCTATACTCACACATTCAGAGCATAACAACTCTCCAAGAAACATTCTCGATTCTCCGGGCATACCTGGAACAAGAGAAGAAACAAGATTAGTATTAAGACATGATATGATGAATAAAAAATCAAACAACACCTGGAACACATTGCAAAACGCAATCATATATATAAGCTGCCAATGTAAAGTCTAATGGGCGATGATAATTATACCTCGCCCGCGTGTGTGTATGTGTGCATGCGTGTGCGTGTGTGATCATACGGAGACAGACAGACAGGAAGATAGAGATAGATAGACAGAGAGAGAGAAGAGAGAAAATGAGAGAGAGAGTGATAAAGAAAAGAAGAAGAGAAAGATACACACAGACAGAATGAGAAAAAAAAGAGACAAAAAGTTGCAAGAGAAACAGAAACCTCCCCCTCGAGAGCGCCACGCCACCGGCCACCCGCCACCCGCCACCGTGCCTCCGTGCATCCTCCTCCGCCGTGCCTGGTGCCGGGACCCGATGGCGTAGCAAGTGTTGGCGCCAATGTGGATGACAAGATAATTCCCCCGTCGGCGCCGAGGTCCTTGCGCGAGACGTCTGGGCTGGTCAGTGCCGTCCTCGCAGCCCCCCTTCCAGTCGCTTTCCTTTCGTCGCGGGGCTGGAGCGGTCTCGTTTGCAGGGTGGTCGCGCCTTCGGGGATCTTTTCTCTTCTTCTTTTTGTTCTCTTGGGCGTGGCTTATGTATTTTTTCTTTCTTTCGTTTCTTTGTTTTTCTTCCCCGTATTCCCTCTTCTCTTTTTTGGGTGTGGCTTATATATTTTAGTTCTTTCCTTTCTTTTTCTTCCACGTATTTCCCTCCTCTTCCTCTTTATCATTATTATTATTATTTTAATAGGCGGGATGATTTTTTTTCACTCTATCCATAATCGTGTCTATTCGTCTGTCTGTCTGTCTGTTTGTCAGTCTGTCCGTCTGTATCAATGTCTGTGACAGCCTGTATCGCTATCTCTCCATCAGCCATTAGTTAATTTCGGAACAGAATTTCTCTCTCTTCCTTACATACAGTACTTGTTCTTTCATCTCCTTAGTGTCCATTAACATGCCCCCTTCTCTCTGTTCGAGCGAGATATCACATCTTGTGTTTATATATGTATACATATTCACACGCCTATATATACATAGACATATTATATATACACATACATACATACATACATACATATATATATATATATATATATATATATATATATATATATATATATATATATATATATATATATATATATATATATTCATATAAACAATAATAATTGCTTCTCATCTCTTTCAATTTCGCAGTTAATATTTACATTCTCGAACTGCATTTGACTGTTTATCCAGCTCGTTCATTCTTCGAGCCAGATTTCCGGCCGGCGAGAGAAGAAAAGTCGGAAATTAATCTGCTAACAAACTCAAGCTTTCGTCGCGATTTATGAGTTTACTTTGCATCTCAAATCTGCAACAGCTTTTCATTCAACGAATATTTAGGAGGCAGGTGAATCAACGCCGGGGAATGCAACGTTAATGCTGATTGCAGCCGATTTTCTCAAACAGAATAATACTGCGTCGATTACCTTTCTTTCTTTCTTTCTCTCTCTCTCTCTCTCCATCCCTCCCTCTCCCTCTGTCTCCCACGCTATCCAGCTTCCCCTACAGACACACACACACACACACAAGCACACACACACACACACTCACATACACAAGCACACACACACACACAAGCACTCACATACACAAGCACACACACACACAAGCACTCACACACACACACACACACATGCAAACACACATGCACACACACACACACAGCACACACACACAGCACTCACACACACACACACACACACACACACACATGTGTCACACACACACACACACACACACACATGCAAACACACACACACACACACACACACACACACACACACACACCCCTACCCACCCCGAGCAAAATCCACTGTCATCAAGAGCGAAGAAACGACCCCCTCCCCCCTCCTCCCCCCTTCACAACGACCACAATTTCGAGGAGGAGCGAGAAGCGCGCGTCTTCTCCACAGGTAAACAATTCTTCCCCAAAAAAGCACAGGTAGTGGGGCGAAGGCAGAACAGGGGAAAGGTTGAGGGCAAAGATTTTCTGATGAGTTAATTTAGTTGCGGATTTAAGCCAAGACTTTGTTCTTTTGTTCTTACCTATTTCTCTCTCTTGGCTGGGAGAGGGAATACAGGAGGGAAGGATGGAAGGAAGGAAGCAGGAAAGGTGGACAAATGGATAAAGGGGAGGGTGGGCAGAGGATAGGAGGGTTAGAGGAGAAGGGGGGAGGGAAAGGGAGAGTGAGAGAGAAAAAATCTGTGTATGTGAGTATATGTATATACTGTGCGTGCGTGTGTGTGTGTGTGTGTATGTGTGTGTGTGTGTGTGTGAGTGTGTGTGTGTGTGTGTGTGTGTGTGTGTGTGTGTGTGTGTATGTGTGTGTGTATGTGTGTGTGTTTGCATGTGTGTTTGCATGTGTGTGTGTGTGTGTGTGTGTGTGTGTGTGTGTGTGTGTGTGTGTGTGTGTGTGTGTGTGTGTGTGTGTGTGTGTGTGTGTGTGTGTGTGTGTGTGTGTGTGTGTGTGTGTGTGTGTGTGTGTTCGTGCGCGCGAGTGTGGAAAAAAAGATAAATGACCCTAACAAAACAACCAAAAATTCACTTAATTTCACCAAGTTACACTATTAAGGAAATAAAACTTCTTCCAATCGCCCCATATTACGGACACATTTCTTCTTTACGCCGTCATTTTCCTCTTCTCATCGCATTTTTCTTTTTTCCTCTTTTTACGGCATGCTGCAAAATCATTGTTCCCAACAATTCCCTTCTTATTCCACCTCCTTCGCGTAATCTCCTCAATCCCTCCTACTTCACCTCCATTTCTTCTCCTTTTATTCCTTTCTCTGATGTCTGTCTGTCTGTCTGTTGGTCTCTCTCTCTCTCTCTCTCTCTCTCTCTCTCTCTCTCTCTCTCTCTCTCTCTCTCTCTCTCTCTCTCTCTCTCCCTCTCTCCCTCTCCCTCTCTCCCTCTCTCCCCCTCCCTCTCCCTCTCCCTCTCCCTCTCCCTCTCCCTCTCCCTCTCCCTCTCTCCCTCTCCCTCTCTCCCCCTCCTCCTCCCTCTCCTCCTCCCTCTCCCTCTCCTCCTCTCCCTCCCTCCCCCTCTTCCTCCTCTCCCTCCCTCCCTCCTCCTCCTCTCCCTCTTCCTCCCTCTCCTCCTCTCCCTCCTCCCTCTCCCTCCTCCTCCCTCCCTCCCTCTCCTCCTTCTCTCCCTCCCTCTCCTCTCCCTCCCTCCCTCTCCTCCTCTCCCTCCCTCCCTCTCCTCCTCCTCCTTTCCTCCCTCTCTCCTCCTTCTCCCTCCCTCCCTCTCCTCCCTCTCCCTCCCTCCCTCTCCTCCTCTCCCTCCCTCCCTCTCCTCCTCTCCCTCCCCCTCCTTCTTTATCCTCCTCCTCTCCCTCCCTCCCTCCCTCCTCCTCTCCCTCCCTCCCTCTCCTCCTCTCCTCCTCCCCTTCCTCCCCTTCCTCTCCTCCTCTCCTCCTCTCCCTCCCTCCCTTTCTCCCTCTCCTCCTCCTCCCTCTCCCTCCGTCTCCCTCCCTCCCTCTCCTCCTCTCCCTCCCTCCCTCTCCTCCCTCTCCCTCCCTCCCTCTCCCGCCTACTCCCCTACCCCGCCTACTCCCCTCCCCGGCTACTCCCCTCCCCGGCTACTCCCCCCCCGGCTACTCCCTCTCCCTCTCTCCCCTCTCCCTCTCTCCCCCTCTCCCTCTCTCCCCTCTCCCTCTCTCCTCTCCTCTCTCCCTCTCTCCCCCTCCCCCTCTCTCCCTCTCTTCCTCTTCCTCCTCCCTCTTTCTCTCCCTTCCCTTCTCTCTGCTACTCCACAGCCTCTTCCTCCTTCGCCTGCTTCGCCTCTCCTCTCTTCTCTCACCTACGCCCCTGCCCCTTCCCCCCCCCCCCCTCCCCCATGTCATGTCTGCCCCGGGGCCGCCCTCAACCCGGCTTCTAACGAGCTCTCTCTCGCTACACACACTTTCCTCACGAAATTTTAACAACGCTATTCCTCCCACACTTCCCTTCGCTGGCAGCTATCAGATGTGCGTATTCATCGTTATCATCATCATCATCATTGCATACTATTACCATTACTATCATCACAATCCTTATCATCGTTATCATCATTCTTTTTGCTATAATTATAATCATCCTTATTGTTATCCTCATTCTCATTGTTATTATCATTAATATTGTTATCATTTAATTACCATCATTATCACTATTTTATAATTGTCATCACCATTATCAATATCACTATCATTATCATAGTTATTAATATCATGACCATAACTATTATGACCATTATCGTTATTACTATCATCATCCTAATTTTATATTTTCCTATATAGTCTCTTTTACTATCCTTCTTTCGTTTTTTCTTCGTTTTATTTATTCATCTCTTATCATTATCATTATCAAACATCCCTTCTGTATATTTAACAGGTCTCTCTCTCTCTCTCTCTCCTTCCCCTCCCCCTTCTCATTCTTTTTCTCCCTCTCCTCTCGTGTCTCCTCCCCCTCTCCCACTCTCTCCAACTCCCTCTCCTCTCTCCCTCTCTTCCCAATCCGTCTTTTCCCCATCCTTGTCTCCTTCCTCTTCCACCTCGTCTTCCGCTTCCGACCTCGCCTAAGGACTTGAAGCCTAAGCCTGGCGTAATTCTTCCTGACAGATCTAAAGCTTTGCCTCCTGCCTCCTCCCCAATCCCTCCTTACCTTCTTCATCCCCTTCCATCTCCTCATTTTATTTTTCTTGCTCCT
>NC_091562.1:12040587-12045587 GCF_042767895.1 Penaeus vannamei
TCCTCTGCTTTCCGTTTCCCTCCCCCGCCTTCTTCCACTTCCCTCTTGCCCTTCTCCTCTCCTACCCTACCCCTTGCCACTCCTCTGGAGTCTGGCTAGCTTCGCACTCCCTCCTCCTTCTCTTCCTCTTCTTCTACTCCTACTTCTGCTTCTTCTCGTCTTACTTCTACTTCTACTCTACTTAATCTTCTTCCTCTTCCTCCCCATCCACCTCCCACCATACCCCTTCCTCTATTCTACTTCATCCGCCTCCACCCCCACCTCCCCACCCACCCCCACCATCCCCTCTTCCCCTTCCACTTCCCCCCACTCTCCCCATCTCCCCTACCCACCCTCATCATCCCACCTCCCCACCCACTCCACCATCCCTCTCCTCCCTTTCCATTTCCCCCACCCTACCACCTCCCCACCCCCGCCCACCCTCTCACCTCCCCACTCAACCCACCATTCCCCTCCTCCCCTTCCACTTCCCCCTCCTAACTTTCCACTTCCCCCCCCCCACCCCACCCCTCCCACCCCCCTCCCGCCATCCCCAACTGCCCACCCTACGAGGCGCGGACGGTCGCGTCGCCGCGCTTCATTCAGTGATCCGAAAATCAATAAAGGCGACCGTGTGCGTTCATTCCCGTCGCTCGAATCCCGTGTATGGAGCGAGTCGAACGCGCCGAGCCATACACGGAAAACGGGACGATTGCGAGCCACGTCACTAATTCATGGAAAGGTTTGAATGAAACGTCTGTGCGATTTGAATGTGATTCGCGGGAAGGCGGGAGGGTCTACGTACGGCGGGCGCTGACTGAGCTGCGGGATCGAGTCTCGGAGAGTGACGAAAGAAATGGAGTAAAGGAAGACAGAAATTAGAATGAAAATAACAAGAGCGATGCAGTGCCAAAAGATATTGCGTTAACAACAGCAAATTAGTAATAACTCCACCATTATCACAGCCCCTACTAACAATGACAACAACAACAATAATAGAAACAACAGTAATAACAATTAATGCAAAAATAACAACTTAACAAGAACAATAGGAATAAGAAAAGATAAAGTAATAATAACAAAAATAACAATCACTACAATGATGATGATGATAATAACCATCAGCAAATAACTCATAGATGACCACAGGACACCAAATAAAAGCAAACACACTAAATAAAAAAATAAAAAAATGAAATAAAGTGGGGGCTACATATCGACCCAAATAGCCCGGATTCTTAAAGGTGAGAAGTATCTATTCATTCTTTAAAGGTGAGGAGGAGTCTTTGCCGCGAGGCTTCCTCTTCACGAAAAAAAAAAAAAAAATCGGACGTCGTTATCGTCTTCATTACTAATGTGATCGTTATCGGCGTCGTCGCAGGCTACTTTCATGCGTAATGCACAGGCGCATACATGCACGTGCACTGTGTACCGGATATGTGCATACGTGTTTACATATATGTTTATATGTATATACACACATACACACAAACACACACACATGCACACACTCAACACACCAGAAACTCCTCGATCGCGCGCAGGTATAAGGAAGGCGCGAGCAAAGAGGGAATAAAACCAGGCAGAATTCAGGCAGGAAAGCTCCAGGCGTGTCGTGCATGGAGCAACCTCTAAACAACGGGCGGGTGTACACGTTTCCCTCCTTAGCACTGATTGTGAAGGAGAAAGGCGAAGGCGAGAGGTTCGCTTGGGAAGACTTTTTCTTAGCTCCGTATCAAGTTGTGGCGGCTGTGTCCCGGTTTAATGAACTGTCCATGTCTGTCTATCTGTATGTATGTATGTATGTATGTATGTATGTATGTATCTCTCTCTCTCTCTCTCTCTCTCTCTCTCTCTCTCTCTCTTTCTCTCTCTCTCTCTCTCTCTCGTCCCCAAATCACTTGAGCTCTATTCTACACATCGATACCTCTTCCCTGCATTCCCTATATTGGTGTCAAGACCCTTTCCCTTCCCTTCCTCCTTCCTCCTCATACCTGTGACTATCCACTCGTTTTAATTGGCCCTCTCTCTCTCTCTCTCTCTCTCTCTCTCTCTCTCTCTCTCTCTCTCTCTCTCTCTCTCTCTCTCTCTCTCTCTCTCTCTCTCTCTCTCTCTCTCTCTCATATATATATATATATATATATATATATATATATATATATATATATATATATATATATATATATCGCCCTTTCTTTTCCTATCTCCCTTTCCCTATCTCCGTCTCTCCCTCCCCCCTCCTCCCTCTTCTCTCTTTCCTTCTCCCTCCTTTTCCCCCTTCTTCTTCTTCCTCTTATTATTATCATTATTATTCTCCTTCTTCTCCCGCTCCCTCCCTCCCTCCCTCTTTACCTCTCTCCATACCTTCCCATACCAACCTGCTCATCAAAATGATTGAGTGACGCCCCCACATATCTCTCCAGAGCGCCGGCACTGTCTGTCTCCAGAGCATCAACCCATTCGTAACCATATGGTTTCATAATCTCCACACGGCCGACCTCATCACCACAACTGTCCCGACAATTCCCTCATCATCACCACCACCATCGTAACAAGACAAGCACGAACCGTCATCACTATCACCACCACCACAAAACAACCGCGAACTGTCACCACCACCACAAAACCGTGAACTTTCAACACTAACACCACCACCACAAAACAACCACGAAAAGTCACCACTATCACCATCACCACCACAAAACAACCACGAACCGTCACCACCATCACCACAAATCACAGCGACAGCCACCAGGAACCTGACACCCTGCCAACTGGACTCCCATCCGGACTCCGTTGATTCCCATTGCGGAACAACTTTGCCCGGACGCTCGAAGTCGCGAGGTGCCCCCCCCCCCCATCCCCCCATCACGCTGGCCGCCACACACGGGTAAGGAGGGAGAAGAGAAGGAGAAGGAGAGGGTGGAGGAGGGAGAGGGGAAGGGGGAGGCGAGGGTGGAGGAAGGAAAGGAGGGAGAGGGGAGGGGGAGGGTGGAGGTGGAGGAAGGAAAATGGAAGAAGGGATGGAAAGCTGGAGGAAGGAAAGGAAGGAGAGGAGAGGGGGAGGGGGTTAAGGAAATAGAGATGACAGAGGAAAGAAGGAGATGGAGGAAAGAAAGGATATAGAAGAAAGGAAAGAGGGACAGCCTAGGGAGAGGTGCAGGAGGCAAAGGAGGAAGGGGGGAGGAGGGAGAGGAATCGGTGCTTTGCGGGGAGAAGTTACGGCCGGGGGCGCGACCTCGGGCGGCTCTGATGGGCGTCCCGATTGTCAAGACGGCGGGAACGGGGAAGGAATAAAGCCTCGGCTGCGGCGCGGAAGGGAAAATACGGCTTAAACACGGCACTCGACACGGAGAGAGAAGGAGCGTGATGGAGGGAGGAGGCCCGGGACGATGGCAGTGGCGGGCGCTGGTAATTGGCAATCAGAGTCAATACACCGAGTTTGCATAAAATTTATATCTATGATCCTTGCCGGCACTCCACCTAATATAGGAGACAGATGGGCCGAGAGCACAGAAATAGAATAAAATAAATAAATAAATAAACAAATAAATAAATAATGATAATGAAAAAAAAAACAGCCAATGACTTTTCCCCATCAAATAACAAAGAATCAATACTACGAATAAATAATAATGAAACTGACAATGACAACACCATCACGCTATAACGACAGCCGTAATAAATATCAGAACACCTGGAAGAGAAAGACGCAAGTTAAAGTTCACGTCACTCGCGGAATCAAAGTGACAGCCTCTCGCAAAGAATGACATGAATGACATGTTCTTGGCAGCTGGCCTTATCTCATCACGATTCAGTTAGGAAATGTTGAGTAGCGAGAGGGGAGTGGAAGTGGGGGGGGGGGCTACACGCTTAAACAAGGAAAGAAAGAAAAAAAGGAAGACAGAGAGGGAGACACACACACACACACACACACACACACACACACACACACACATACACATAGAGAGAGAGAGAGAGAGAGAGAGAGAGAGAGAGAGAGAGACATAGAGAGAGAGAGACAGAGAGAGAGAGAGAGAGAGAGAGAGAGAGAGAGAGAGAGAGTCTGTATGTGTGCGTATGCGTAGGTGCGTCCGTGTCCGTATACGCGTGCATGCGTATGTGCATATGCATATGTGCGTGCGTGCGTGGACAAGTGTATACGTGCCTTTTAAGAAATAAATATAAGAGAGATATGGCCAGACCGTTAGAATGATCGTCTTAGACCTATGCTAGTGAAGATGCTTCCCTCCCCTGTCGTTTCCCTCCCCTTTCCAGCCGTTGCGGGGCTTCCCTTCCGAGTGCGACTGTCTGGCTGAGACACAACACGTCATGGTGGCCGAGGGGAGGGGGGAGGAGGGGGGGAGGGGATTGAGGAAGCTTTGCTACTGTCGTCGACGCAGTGTTAGTGTATTTGTTTGTTTTAGTTACATTGTGTTACATTAGTTGCATTGCGTTACATAATACGTGCGGAGAAGAGAGAGAGACAGAGAAGAGGAGAGAAGAGGAGAGGAGAAGAGACTAGTTGAGAAAAGAGATATATTTTTTTTTACTTTGAGAAGTTTATTGAGACTAATGCTTAGAGAGAGAGAGAGAGAGAAAGAGAGAGAGAGAGAGAGAGAGAGAGAGAGAGAGAGAGAGAGAGAGAGAGAGAGAGAGAGAGAGAGAGAGAGAGAGAGAGAGAGAGAGAGAGAGAGAGAGAGAAGAGAGAGAAAGAGAGAGGGAGAGAGTGGGAGAGAGAGAGGGAGAGAGAGGGAGATAGTTGGGAGATAGAGGGAGAGGGAGAGGGAGAAGGAGAGGGAGAAGGAGGAGGGAGGGAGGGAGGAGGGAGGGAGGAGAGAGAGAGAGAGAGAGAGAGAGAGAGAGAGAGAGAGAGAGAGAGAGAGAGAGAGAGAGAGAGAGAGAGAAAGAGAGAGAGAGAGAGAGAGAGAGAGAGAGAGAATGAGAGAGAGAAAGAGGGCATAGAGACCCGTAGGTGACAATTTCTCTCGCCAGCGTTTAAGTATAATACCCTGTTCCAG
>NC_091562.1:12053087-12055587 GCF_042767895.1 Penaeus vannamei
ACGCCCGTCGCCGCCGCCGCCGCCGCCGCCCGCCGCTCTGGGACGCGCCGAGGCTTGGGATGGCGACGGACAGCCTTGTAAACGGAAGACGGATCATGAATCTCTTTTTTTCCCTTTCTTTCTTTCTTTCTTTTATTTTTCTTATTTCTTTTTATTTTTTCCCCTTTTTTTCTTTTTCTCTTAGTTCTTTCTTTTTCTTTTTTCTTTGATATATATTTTTTGCTGCTTCTCTCTCTGCTTTCCTTTTATTTTTCCATCTCTTATTCGCATGTAGGTTTCCTTTCCTTTCTTGTCGTACTAATCAGTGATCTATTCCTAACCCCGAAGAAAAATTGTAAAAAAGAGAGACACAAAAAAATTATGATAATAAAATAGAATAAATAACAATAAATCACAAAAAATCCCTTCCAAGTAAAAGAAAAAAATCCCTTCCAAGTAAAAAATATAAAAAAATCCTTAAAAAAAAAAGAAAAAAAAAAAAAGACGCAGGCTTGAGGGACAACCCAGCAAAAGGACGAAGGCTGGATGATCGATGGCGTGTCCAAGTGCATACAAAGTAAGTCGTTTACATTCCGTCTATGCCTATAGAATACACTGCAGTGCGGCTTACTCTCTGCCATACTATACACCCGAATTCTGAACGGAAGGAAAACGAAAAAAAAGAACTAGTAGGGAAACGATAACTGACTGATATAAGAGGAAAAAATAGATTACATAATAGTCTTACTCTCTGCTATACTATACACCCGAATTCTGAACGGAAGGAAAACGAAAAAAAAGAACTAGTAGGGAAACGATAACTGACTGATACAAGAGGAAAAAAATAGATTACGTAATAGTCTTACTCTCTGCTATACTATACACCCGAATTCTGAACGGAAGGAAAACGAGAAAAAGGACAGTAGTAGGGAAACGATAATTGACTGATATAAAAGGAAAAAAAATGATTGCGTAATAACGATGCAACAGCGGTGCGGAAATGAGATTCAAAGAGCAAATCATATGGGATCACATTCTTTTTACGAAATTGTCATATATGAATAGAAAATGAATAACTGTAAAAAGAAGAAAAAAACGTTGCGTTAATGACGATAGAAAGAAGCGATAAAAATATTTTACAAGAAAGAAAGAAAGTAAATAAAAGAAAAAAGAAAATAAAGGAAAGAAAGTAAATAAAAGAACGAAAAAGAAAATAAGGGAAATAAAGAAAAAATGAAATAAATAAAGAAGAAAGAAAGAAAGAAAAGATAAAAGAAAAAAGAAAGAAAAGATAAAATAAAAGAAAATCACACCCTCTCCTTCCTCCATTTCCCCCTCCTCCTCCTCTTCCCCCTCCTCCTCCTCTTCTTCCCCTCCCCCCCTCCTCCTCCTCCGACCGCCCTCGAGATGGACTCCCAAGCCGCGCGGGAGAAAGTTCAAGAAAGGGAACTTGTCGGGCTCCTTGGCCACCCCGAGCACGAGCCTGGACGCCCCGCCGCCTCTTGCTGCGAGAGTTGCTAAATTGCGTCCGGCCGGGAGCGGGTGGGCGGCGGTCGGCCTCGCTTTCACGCCCACGGATTCGGTCTGGCGGTTTGTCAGGCCTGTGTCTCGGGTCTGTCTGTCGGTCTGTTTCTGTCTGTCTCTCTCTCTCTCTCTCTCTCTCTCTCTCTCTCTCTCTCTCTCTCTCTCTCTCTCTCTCTCTCTCTCTCTCTCTCTCTCTCTCTCTCTGAGGAATATTCCTTATCATCTTTTGAAAAGAAAAATATCCGCGATTTCTGCATCTACACGCCATGTTTTATCAGAAAAAATTACATGTCAACAAATCGTTTAAATTCACACCCAGCGTTAAGTGAAGGAAGCTTCTAAAAACAAAAACAAACAAACACATAAAAATTATAGAGAAAATAAACAAAACAAAAAAAAGCGTTGAAAGGCTCTCTCTCCTTTTAACCAGAAACAGATATATATCCTCTGACAGCGGCTTGAGAACACATGTCTAATCATGTTGGTTTTAACTCCGCCCACTGAAACCGGAGGCTGAGATATGACAGTTTTATTGCATACTCGAGACGTTAAGAGTGCGGCAAGAAATTACTTTCATGTTGCGAATTACTTACTTGTCAGCTTCGTCTCCCAAAAATGTGAAAATTCTGGCTAGTTTCTTGATTTACTTGTGTGAGCTTAAGGAGTAGAGAATGTCGTTGGGCGTATACCGTATGGAGGTGTATATGTACAAACACACGTGAACGCATATGCACACACGCACACACACACACACACACACACACACACACACACACACACACACACACACACACACACATACACACACACACACACGCACACACACACACACACACACACACACACACACACACACACACATACACACACACACACACGCACACACAATTTCTCACTAACCTTTTAATAAACTTTTTTCTGCATTTTTTCGTGCCACTGTTTTTTGTATCCATTTAATACGATGAAAGCTACTTACTTGGCAACGAAAACACCGAAA